>NW_024093375.1:0-12736 GCF_014356525.2 Nilaparvata lugens | reverse complement strand
ACTGTCTGCTAACGTTAAGCAACACCAATGTTAATCAATACTGCTATTATAACGTGGACCATAGAGATTTTTCTTTGTGGGTACAATTTTTCTTTATCTAGCCTTGAGTCTTGATTATGAAGTTTTCACTTGTCTCTTATTTATATGAGAGAATCATAGTATAGGAACTATGTAAGCAATTGAAGTTAATAATTTGTTATTTCTCTTTAATAATTATAATCTATTTTCAAATTATATGAATAAAAGATTACCAGATGCCCACACACTATCAAGTATAATTAACCACTTGACCGAGTTATGTATGTAGGTCCACTCATCTCTCATTATCATCCGTCTCATTATCCACGCACAAGCCTAAAGCTCATGTAGGCATCACCCTCAGCTAAAAAAATTATGTCTGGTGTGTGCATATCCTACAGTGACCTGTTCCACTGTAATACAGAAAAAGTTTGCATTTTCCATGAAACTTGTAGCACAGCTCGAGTTTGGATGATAAACTTGGGATATTTTTTTTGTTGTAGTTTCCCGCCGCCAGTTGACCACCATGAACTGCTGGACGTCTTGGGCTTTAAATACATCTTTATTTACTGGCTTATACACTAATTTACATTAGATGACGGTATTGCTAATTATACGATGTAACTTCATAAATCAGCGGTGTTTCAACAAATGAATTTAATGAATGTCGATTCTCTGGATATAAAATAATAGAGAGTCAGCGTATGAGTGATAGATAGTGATAGAGTTAGAGTGAGAGAGTAAGGGAGAGAGACTGAGTGAGAGTAAGGCAGAGAGATTGAGAGTGATAGCGTGTGAGTGAGAGAGTTGTCAGAGGCAGAAGAGAGTGGAGAGAGAGAGAGAGAGAGAGAGAGAGTGATTGAGAGTGATAGAGTATAAGTGAGTGAGAGAATTGTCAGAGGCAGCAGAGAGAGGAGAAAGAGACAGAAAGCGTGTGAGAGAGTGATAGAGTATAAGTGAGTGAGAGAGTTGTCAGAGGCAGCAGAGAGAGGAGAAAGAGACAGAAAGCGTGTGAGAGAGTGAGCAGAAGCGGTGGACGCCACACCGGCTGAATCACTCCGCCAACGAGCTGAGGCTCGCCCTCACACTCTACAATGTCTTTTCAACAACATTTTCCTTCTAAAGGTTCCACAATCCAAAAATATTTTCCAAAGATTTCTTTGGAAACAGCTCTATGATTAGAGTCTTAGATACAAAAAAATCTGAGAGAAGAAGGAATAGATTGAACCTCTCACTCAAACAATATATTCTCAAAATGTTCCTTCTAAAGGTTCTAAAAAAAATATTCTGCATAATTTTTTTGTAAACGGCACAATGTTATTGTAGCTGAAGTTGAAGAACAAAGTAGTGAGAAGGAGTAAACTGAAAGGTAGATAGACCCTCTCACTCAAACAATATATTTTCAGCAACATGTTCTTTCTAAACTAAAGTTATATATAGTGGGAGAAATATTCACCAGAGATTTCCTTGATAACAGTAATATGATACTGAAGTAAATTGAACAAAACTGGGAGAAGGAGTGAACTGAATAGTAGATGGATCCTCTCACTCAAACAATATCTTCTCAACAACGAGTTCCTTCTAAAGGTTCCACAATCCAAAAAAATATTTTCCAAAGATTTCTTTGGATACAGCTGTATGATTACAGTCTTAGATACAAAAAAATCTGAGAGAAGAAGGAATAGATTGAACTCTCACACAAACATATATTCTCAAAATGATCCTTCTAAAGGTTCTAAAAAAATTTTTTGTAAACGGCACAATGTTATTGTAGCTGAAGTTGAAGAACAAAGTAGTGAGAAGGAGTAAACTGATAGGTAGATAGACTCTCTCACTCAAACAATATATTTTCGGCAAAACAAAATTCTATTTAATTTTATTCAACTCGAATTACATCGAATCTTCGATAACTGGCTCAATTTATCGAGACTCTTCTGTCTGACAAGTGACTCGCCGAATTTTATCATAGAACGCTAAAATTTTCTAGAAAAAATATCTGAGACTCTCTAGTAACTCGATCAGGCTCTGTTTATTATAGTATGTGACTGGAAAATAGTTATCCAATCATGAAGAATATGACTGCAATATAATATTTTCACATGTTCTTGTATGAATACACATGTTCTTGAATATACTTCCAAAACACCATCTCTCAAAAGTTTCTAAAAAAATTGTCATGAAAGTAGGTTACCATGAACGAGTGATTCAAAAATATATTGAAATAAATAAAAATATTACTTTAGCAATAAAAAGACAACAAATCGATTAAATGAAATGAGAAAAATCTTTACTAGGCGGAGTTAGTACTGGAAATTAATTGAATCATAATTATTCATGTATCGTTCTGTGTAATCAATAATAAAACACTTCTCCAATCTTATTTCTTTCTGAGAGAATAAATTTGTTAATCGAAATGATGTCAAGCCAGTTCTGATAAACTATGAAATAATGAAAGACGGTCTTATCATGCAATACGAGTGTATCGACCATTCAAAACAATGAAAAGCTGATGAATAATTATTGTGAAAATTCATTTTTGGAAATGATTCATAAGAATTTCTGGGAAACATGCCAGAGAGACATTTAGAACATTGGTTCCGCCTAACCACATCATTTCAATGCTATCAAAATAAGATTTTTCTATTGCTGAGAAAACTGATATTGTTTTCTTCATGGAAAAATTAAGAACGGGACAATGTCTGATCAAATATTCTATTAATTCACGATAAGATATCCATTTATTCAACATAGTATATCATACAATGCAATACGATAAACGTTGAACCAGAGAAAACTCCTATAATAATTGTGATTCTGTGGTTGAACATAATCAGAAATTATAATATAGAATAAGTTCATGAGCGTAAGTAAGTATGAAGCGTTTATACGTTTCATAAGTTCATGAGCGTTTATAACAAGATGCGCGTTCTTTAGCGTTTATGATGAGCTCTCAGTTATTAGAAATGCGAATGCGGAAAACTGGAATAATCGATTCATTTTTTAGATAATTCAGCATCCGATTTATCAATTCTTTCTGAAATAAATTTCCATGAATCGGCTTCTAGAACTTTCATCCTAATTTCGACTCTACAAATGCACATTAATTTATTACTATGAATTATTGGACAGTGCTATTGTATGTCAATTTTGCTTACTTGAATAATCCACATGAAACATTTTTGATGGAACTAGAAGTAGGTTACAAGGTTATTGAAACTGAAACGATTCAGACCAGCTAGAATTATTGGCAACCTTAGCAAATTGGGACGTGATGTATTGAACTCAGTTTTGTAGATTAGCCAACAATAATAATTGTGTCTCGTAGCGTTCAAGTGCTTATCAAATAATAGAATCTAGAAAGTCCAAGCTTTATTTCTCATAGTAATTTTTCCATTGTACAATAGCTTGTGTAGATTGGATGACTTTGAAGTCAATATATTTCACCTTTCCAGTTCACAAACGACGGTATTTTCACATAAAAAATAAGTTTGAAGATGGGGAAAATCTGCATGATGATACCTATTATAATTCGCGTGAATGACTTCTGTAGTAAGACATAATTTATTCAGGGCAGGATGCCAGGATCTAACAATTTGGCGTTCCTAGACCAAATATTCTTTTTGACTCTGGTTAGAAATCACTCTTCTAAAAAATATAAAGGTGCGTACAAATTTACGCGCGCGAACATGAGCAATTCACTCTTAATCAGCTGATGCCAAGCTTTTTATATCTGTATCTTACCGTTTCTGTAAAAATACAGATATAGTCAGCTGATTAGAAGTGAATTGCTCATGTTCGCGGCGCGTATATCTGTACGCACCTTAATACATTATTTCTAGAATCTATAGCTGACCTATGAAATAAATTACTTGAAAGCCGTATCACAATACAACTTTATAATGTTGTAATTTTAAAAAATATATAGTGGTTTCACTTTGAGAATTTTAGAGAATTCTAGCGGAGAGAGGCCAAACTAACTCAAGACACCAGAGGAGTGGCTAAGCCACGCCTCAAAGTCAACGAGCAGTCTGATTGGACGATGAATAGCTGTGACATTCTCATGCTGCTTGCTTCCTATTGGTAGTGAGCTTTGAAGGTGAAATGGGGACTTGGATTCCTTGGTTTTGAAGGCGTGAATTGCGTTACCTGCATCAATAATTTCTATTTCAATTCAACAATAATTAATATTTCTTTTTCAATAATGAAATCATGTTATTGTCCTGATAAGACTTAATCATAAAGTATACACTTATAAGAGTGTATTCAACGATAAGAATTTTATATAAGGGATAGGTATGTATTTTATTCCAAGAACGACTGAACTAGAAATTTATAAATTCGATTTACAGTTCAGCTGGAGGGCGGAGCTGAGACTTTAGGGAGTCTTTTAAGCAATTAATATCGACGTTCCTGAACTTTCATTTATTTGTCAAGTTTCAAGATTTTTTTGTCAAGTGGATTTGAAAAATAGCGTGTTGTGAACGTTTTAAATATCATTCCTTCCTCAATGAAAATAAAAATACTGACTCAAAACAAATGATTCTCATAGTCTAATAATGTCAATCACCTCCGCATGTGGAAAATTATTATATATTTTTCTAAATCTAAATAGACAGAGTTTTTTGAAATCAATGATAGTTTTAAAAGCAACCTTCATTTTTGTTGAAGCTAAAAGCTATCCAGACCTAAACTATTGATATCTTGGATGTGGAGAAATAGTTACGATTAAAAATAGAAATACAATTATTGTTGAATTGAAATAGAAATTATTGATGGATGCTTGTTTTTTGGCGGATGATACCCAAATGAGCTGTATCCTTGTGCATGAGTGATATAAAGTGCGTTGGTGAATTGATGATATGATCAAACGTCCATGCCATCGGTGGGATTCGAACCCATGAGCCAGGCAGTGCTAGCAGACAGAAGTTTGTAACATACTAGCACAGAATACAGCATAGAGGAATATATTATAGAATAAATTATAAAATTATACAGAATATATACTATTCTGTTGTAATAATAATATAAAATTTGGGAAAGAACAGTTTTGGGCTTGAAGCCTGTTGTTTTTCTCCCAATCATTTATAATTCAGAATGATATTATATGTATGAAGTTAATAATATATAGGAGTTTTCTCTGGCACTAGACCAACCCGGCGGTATTTCTTGTATGTGATGGTTGAGCAGAGAGAGAGGAGAGTCTACCAGCACACCCACATTCTAGTTTAACGAGAAGATTGCCGGCAATCAATTAGAGAAACACTCAACTGACCATAGGCTACCTCTTGCATGGCTATGGAACTGCGCTGAAGGTCATTGAACCGTTCAATTGCATGGATAGAAAAGAATTGCAGCTTGTTGATTCTGAATATGAACAGTGGCCAAATGGATATGATGCAGCTGATAGAGTTGAATAAAGTAGGCTATTCATTTTGAAAACACATCGCATCCGTATTGGATAGCAAGGAATAGTGAGGTCCACGTTTTAATGACAGTGGAAAAGGATAGGATAACAGCGTTGCTGATTCTCTGGCTTGCCAGATTATTTTCTACATTGTTGAATAACAATCTGGTAGCGTTGCGGAGCTATAAAAGGATAGCGCTATCTGCTTTGTTGAATGATAGACAAGGATAGCAACACCAATGTTCATCAAATACTGACATTATAATGTGAACCGCACTATAGTCCGTGCAATAATATTGTGCTTTACTAGATCACAATACATTTTAAATTATACCAAGTCTAACATGGACATTGAAAAATCTTGGACAGCTCTAGTTTTTTTAAGAAATAAATGTTGATATAGAACCTAGATTACCCTGAAAAACTTATTGAAGAGTGATAGATTATTTATCAAAGTGTATGTGATAATGGAACGAAATCTTCACAGCAGCTGCATGAAGTATTTGAAGCATCAATGAAGTCATTTTATGAAAGGAAATTGTCGGCCTATTATATTCTATTACTACACATATTATAAGGATATTCAAATCATTGAGTGACCTCATTCTTCTGATTTCGTTCCTTTTGAACTCGCCGACTGACATGTTTACTCGTAGGATTCAATGCCATTTTTGGCATTCTTCTCATATAAATCTTAAATTGATCAACAAAACAATCAACAGAAGTCGTATTTTTGAGTAGGAAGCAATGTGAGTATCTTGTGGCTCAGTTGTAGGATATTGTACATGTTTCATTACATTTATTCATAGACAATAGATACAATGCAGGTAAAAACAACAGGCATTCACCCAAAATGCTTAAACCTTAGTTTGAGATACTCAGTCTAGAGTTATGTAAATGAATTTAGTGAGTGAAATCCGTTTGTATTTCAGCTCTGTACAGTATTATTATAATTAGAGTAAAACTCTTGTCTACCGGGTCCCATTGGCTGAACTATACTATAGTAAGGTCCACGTTATAATGGCATTGGAGAGAAAAATAGGAGAACAGTGTTGCCAATTCTCTGCCTTGCCACTGCCTTCTAAAGTGGATAGCGTATACCAGTATAGACTATGTGATATAATTTTAACTGTTATATTGTTAGAATGATCAATTATATTCCATTCGTCAATATATTTTTCAATGATGAATTCAAATTTTTCGAATTGAGGTTAATTTTATTATTTTGCTAATTTATTGTATTTCTACAAAACGATCTGGCAACGGCGCAGAGGTAGAGAGGGATAGCGCTAACTGCTTTGTCGAATGATAGACAAGTTAATCTAATAATGCCATTAAAACGTGGACCTCACTGTATAGTCTGTATCGGAATGCTTGACTGATAGTATTCCGAGTACGTTTTATCCAGACCATATTCATGGCCATGTATGGATTAAACTTATACAGTAGTTAACTAGAGTACAGAGTAAAGGCAGAGACAACTTACTGATACAACTTATACTAATCTTTAAAAGCGTTCTAAAAAGAACGCTTCTTAAAGTTCGTTCTTTAAAAGAACACTTATCTTTCTCTATGGAATGTAATTTATTATGGATGCCTTGACATTATTTCTCAGCCGATTAAAACCAATTCAATAGTATTAAAATGTAATACTTTTTACTTTCTTGCCCTATTACATATGTAAGAAAGTATTGCTTTCCGAAAAAAATTAAGGTACCCAAATTTCTAATTTCTATACGTTTCAAGGTCCCCTGAGTCCAAAAAAGTGGTTTTTGAGTAGGGTATGATGTGTGTGTGTGTGTATGTGTGTGTGTGTGGGTGTGTGTGTGTGTGTGTGTGTGTGTGTGTTGTGTGTGTGTGTGTGTGTGTGTGTGGTGTGGTGTGTGTGTGTGTGTGTGTGGTATGAGTGTATGTGCGTCTGTGTACACGATATCTCATCTCCCAATTAACGGAATGACTCGAAATTTGGAACTTAAAGTCCTTTCACTATAAGGATCCGACACGAACAATTTCGATCAATGCAATCAAGATGGCGGCTTGAAATGGCGAAAATGTAGTCAAAAACAGGGTTTTTCGTGATTTTCTCGGAAACGGCTCCATGATTTTGATCAAATTCATACCTAAAATAGTCATCGATAAGCTCTATCAACTGCCACAAGTCCCATATCTGTAAAAATTTCAGGAGCTCCGCCCCATCACTGCAGATAGATTCCCAATTATCAGGCTTCAGATACAATTGAAACAAGAAAATCAAGTGGAGTAGATTGAGCATGAAAATCTCTACAATTAATGTTCAGTAACATTTTCACCTAAATTGAAAATAAGCTTTAAATTCTAGAAAATTTGATTATCCAATTGCAAATTAATGTTGATTCTATTAAATCATTCACTATGAAGAGATAGCAGACCTCATGTGTGTCTCCAGCGTTATTGCCCTGTCACCAGCTGGTTCAAATATTTGAATAGTAGACTTGATATGCGCGGGAACACTAGCGTCAGGTGATCAATTTTCATAACGGCAAGGAGTTGTGTGAGTGCGCCACACCAGATTTTCAACGTTGACGCCAGTTTTAATTATCATGGAATGATGAGTAGAAGTCAATTGTATGATAAATAACATAGTCCAAATAAAGAGATCAATCTGATTCAATATGGCGTATCACTTCCATTTTCAGTTCAGATTCTAAGAACGCAGTTCACTTTCATCACTTCCTTGCAAGTCGTTGTCTGGCAGTTTTGTCCTTTTATGGCTGGCAGAAGCCTGTCTGCCTGGACAATCTTTTTTCGCACTGATAAGTAGGCTATGTTCGTTTTCATCGGATGGTCCAAAATTGAGCGTATCTGTCCCCATCAGAGATATAAAAGTATTACATTACGTTCTGTACTCCCTGGTCCCTGTCATAAATAGGCACACTCTCAAGTAGTGTTGATATTACTATCAAATGTAATATTAATCTATATATTAAAAAATGAATTTCTGTGTGTTGTTTGTAAGTTGATGTTCCCTATAGCCTTAAAAACTACTTGATAGAAACGGCATGAAACTTGGGAATTGTTGTATGAATATTGGAGACGGCTTCTGACCAGAAATTTTAATAGGGGGGCTGATGATAATAATTATTTATTGATCCATTTTACAGACCTACGTTCTCGAAATTGACAGCCAAGTGACTTACGAAGAACGGAAAGATGATCGTGATTCAAGATCTTTGTGATAATAATTATGATTGAGCATCTAAAGTTACCAGCTGTAATAAATACGTCACCCTGAGATTATTGTGTACTGGTATTAAAACGGTAGTTTAGAGTTGAAGTGTAGTTGATTGGTACCAGCTGTGGATAATCGTTCCTTAGAAGACCTATACAAATAATAAAAATCTGGTGTGGCGCACTCACACAACTTTCCTTGCCGTTATGAAAATTTATCACCTGACGCTAGTGTACACGCGCACCTCAATTCTACTATTCAAAGATCTGCCAGCTGGTGACAGGACTATACGCTGGGACACACGAAGTCTGCTATCTCTTCATAGTGAATCATTAATAGAATCAACAGTTGCCAACGTTTGCATTATTGAATAAACACATTTTCTCGAATTTCGAGCTTATTCCAATTTTAGGGAAATGTCACTGAACATTAATTGTAGAGATTTATATGCTCAATCCTTTCCACTCAAATTCTTGTGTTTAAATTTTATCTTAAGCCTGATAATGGGAATCTAAAATCGAACTTTGCATAGATGGGGCGGAGCTCCTGAAATTTTACAGATATGAGACTTGTGGCAGTTGATAGAGCTTATCAATTACTATTTTTGGTATAATTTAATCGAATTCGTTGGAGCCGTTTTTGAGAAAATCGCGAAAAACCATGTTTTTGACAAAATTTTGCCATTTCAGCCGCCATCTTTAATTGCATTTGATCGAAATTGTCGTGTCGGATCCTTATAGGGAAAGGACCTTAAGTTCAAATTTCAAGTCATTCCGTTAATTGGGAGATGAGATATCGTGTACACACAGACGCACATACACTCATAAACACCCACACACACACACACACACACACACACACACACCACACACCACACACAAAACCACACACACCACACACACACACACACACCACACACACACACACACACACACACACACACACACCACACCACACACACCACACACACACACACACACACACACACACACACCACACACAACACACACACACACACATACAGACCAATACCCAAAAACCACTTTTTGGACTCAGGGACCTTGAAACGTATGGAAATTTAGAAATTTGGGTACCTTAATTTTTTTCGGAAAGCAATACTTTCCTTTACCTATGGTAATAGGGCAAGGGCAAGGAAAGTAATATTATCACTCTCCCATCATTGAAACTGGAAATTTTGGAAAAAAATTCATGAAAGAGAGCTGCTCATATTGCATTAATGATTACTGAAGAATGACAGAGTAATTTACAATTTTTATGAATTAGCTTTGCTTATTCATCCTAAAATGGAAGATAGAAAGATTATGGAATTCTGTGTGATTCATCGTACATCGGATATTCCTGAACCATCGATTGACAATCACAACTATGAAAACATTGAATTCATCTTGCAAACACTGATTCACCTATCTATTTTTTTTAATTCGACACTTTACTGATAGATATACCATAGAGAAACAATAGCGTAAGTTGATATCCATGGTATAGGGCGTTTATGTCGCAACTTTTACTGTTATCTCAAGCCGATTACTGTTGATTATGTCGATTTTTACTGTTTGACGGGTAAGAGTGTATGAACGGCACAATATGAGAGACTACCAGCGTCATAAAGCTTCACAGGAGAGAACTACGTGGACTATCAGCTTGAGATAGCACTAAAAGTTGCGACAATAACGCCCTATACCATGTGATATCTACTTATCTATTATTTTCTCTGTGATATTACTACAATTGATTGAGAAGAATAAGTTTTTGAATAATAAATGCTGCATGACTAAGCACAATCATGTCATTCATACCGTCCGTATTCAGATGTAAAAGAAAATATTGATTGTCAGATAATTTCATGATTCCCAAATAGAGTCAAGTGTGAAATGAGATACATCTACTTTGGCGGTAAGAAGTTCGCCAGGTAAGCTAGTATAATTATAACATTATTGAGCTCGTTGGTAGAAGTAAGAGATACATCACATTCTGAGAGAAAAAAATTAATACACTTGAGTAGCTACACACACATCGATTTTTGGTCTACGATTTTTTGCCGTCCTTATAAATTCTATAAGATTGAACGGAACTTGACAAACATAATCTGTTTAACATCATCTGTTTGATCTATAGAAATTATAAGGACGGCAAAAAATCGTACGACCAAAAATCGTGTGTGTGTAACTGACTTAAGAGAGTTCCTCACTACGAGAGAGACCAGAGATTTTTCTTATCCTTGAAGGCAAGAGAAACAATACTCTCTGGCCTCTCTAATTAGTGGACTCTTAAGGTCATAATTTAGTTTCATTCCTCAAATGTATGACATATAATCATATTATTAATATTACCTACATCCATCAGCCTTTATTGATACAGATTAGACACTGGAATTACGATGAACCTCCCAATTTGTAGCATTAATTGCCTACATAAGTTCAGTTTTATAGTTATTGAGTGGATTAAGTATTGAATATGATGTGAAGAAAAGCAACGTGAACATGACTGTATTCTACATCAGTGTCATCTGTTTCTAAATAAATCCTATACTATTAAACGAGCAACTTCTGTTATTATTTTAGATGTTTGGATTTTAGATTTTGGGATTTTAGAGTTTATATGTTTATAGTGGTATTTCACCGTATCTCGAAAACGGCTCTAACGATTCTCACGAAATTCAGAACATGGTAGGTTTATAATATAAAGATTCGATTGCACTAGGTCTCATCCCTGAGAAACCTCGCTGAAGGACATTAAAAGGATAATTATTATTCATCCTTAGAAAAATCTGATAATAATTACCGTAGCCTATTTCGTCGTCTGTGGTGATGGAAGTGAATGAGCGAGTTCATGTGTGTGGGACTGTGTCAAAATTATGACTCAGTTTGAACTATTGTATGTATTATATACTTTATTTATTTATTTTAAATGCTTTGTTTTAATATGTACAATGCATAAATTATACTATGTACTATATATTCATATTGTATTGCATTTTGAGCAGTGAAATAAAATTCATTCTATTCTATTCAATCATTGATCAGGTACTTAGTGCAGGTTGCAAAAATGCCGTGTTATTTCAATCCTGATTAATTCCAGTAGATCCATCTTTTTGAAATGGTCTTCTCTGATCTTGTTCACGTGAAGTTAAGGAGGAGTAAATTTAACCGGCTTTTGTGCAACTGGGCTTTGTGAGGGAATTTTTGTATTCCTCTGGGAATTAATCTCAATTACTGTTATTAGATGGAACATTCCTGGTGAATGTTATTATAATTTCTTCTTTCGTAATAAATTTTTTATGCTTGTACTCCAGAGCGAAGCTCGGTCCAAGATATTTAAATAGCATAGAGAGAAACATGGCGTAAAGATATAATATATTCCATGGTATGAGGTCTTTATGTTACTAACTTCGCTTTTGATTCAGGCCTAAAGTTTTTCGTAGAATATGTATCGCTGGTAGTCTCTCAACTTTGGGTAGAGAGTTAGTGGGGAGGATATTTTTAATATTCTTCCGAAGATGGACATTGATATGTCCAAAGCTCCGCCAATTTATGTAGATGCATAACAATATGATTATTATCTATAGTTATTATATACAAACTGCTTTTTCATATCATATACAGTTCAATAATTATTTTCTTAGTCTTATTATGTAAATTCATCTATAATTTTGCTGTATTGTAGCTATTGTATATAAGTGTATAAGCCAGTCTTATTGTATTCTACATAAATAAAGTACTCAATCAATCAATCAATCAATCATCAATACTGGCCGCCTTCGACACTCTCAAAACAGTAATAATAGAAAGAAGTCGACAGTAATTGGCTCGAGTTAACAAAATCGGCTTGAAATTTGCAACATAAATGACCTATACCATGTTATATCGTCTTTCGTGGTTATATTTCCTCAGCTATCTTCTTTATGTAACAGTAAAAACATAACCCATTTTTTGTTCATGTTATCAAAATTTGGGAGTAGTATAGTTTTGGGCCAAGCCTGTGTTCAATTCCGACCATATTCGTAATGATCGTATAAAATCAATATACTTTTTGTGTAGTTGAGAAGTTGATATTGTGTCATTCATAATATAAGTACGATATAAGTT
>NW_024093374.1:0-13268 GCF_014356525.2 Nilaparvata lugens | reverse complement strand
GTCTTGAGTCAACTGAATTCAATACCACAACCAGAAATTTGATCAACTCATTAATAAATGTTTGTATTGATATTATATTCTCTATAATATTGGTAGACGATAAAAATTTATACAATTTTTAAAGATTTTTCTATTCAAAATACCAGCCAACAAATATTTTGATCTGCATTCTGCAATTCAAATCTGAACCGCGTGATCTGGATTCAGCCATTTTTGGTAGCTCAGCTGATATGGTTGTTTTACAACTTTGGCCGATAGATAGCACAATCAGCAGTGCCTATCAAACGACCGGTTTTTAGGTTTTAGTTTTTAGGTTATGTTGTTAGGAAACATTGTCACCAATACATAAGTTATTAGAATGATTTAATTTGCAGTTTCTATAAAAAAATGTAGATGGGGAAAATGTTGTGTACATCACGAGCGAAAAATACTTTTTCTCCCTCAGGAAAATTGTTGCCCTCGGCTTCGCCTCGGGCTTCAAACTTTTTCCCTCAGGGAGAAAAAGTCGTACTTTTCACTCTAGATATACAAATAACTATTTTCCTACAGTTACGTTGAAAAGTGGCCATTGCTGCACTGATTACAGAACGCAAAGAATCACTTTTCCGCTCTAGTGCGGGAAAAATTTTTCTGCACTCCAGATTTGCAACATGGCAACGCAAAATACGTAGTAGGTTATATGGAGCAACAGTGCAGCAAAATCAAAATGAAGTTGGTAACAGTGACTGCTGTGGCTGCTATAGTGAGCAGAGGTGCAACCAAGCACAACGCGCTAATTATTATTCATTATATATTATAACCAAGGACAACGAGGACTTTAGGATTTTAGGATTAAGGTTTTTATCAATAATAAAATTACACAGAAAAACATTTGCAGCATTTCAGGCAATTTTACCCATAATTACCCACTTTTCATATTCAATGGTAACTGTAGGAAAAACTTAATGTGAAATACGTGCGCAAAGTTCCTCTGCTGCACTCAAGAAACCATTCCGCCCTCGCCTACGGCTCGGGCGTAAACGTTTCTTTCGGTGCAGCAAACTGTCACTTTGCGCACTAGTTGCACAAATAACTATACCCAGACCATAGCCGATTTCACACCGATATCTCACCGACAGGACAGGACAGAATTTACTCTGATGGACAGTATTAAGGTTCGAACCCTGGTGTGGTTTATAACTGCGCGAGGTCTACTGTTCACAGAACTACCAGTAACGTGGTTCCCACTATAGAACGAACAAATGGAGTCTGGACATCAGCTTAATGGCCTGTAATGGGTTTCACATTTTACTGGCGGTAAACCCTATGAATAGCATGGAGGCTTCCCATTGGTTGGCAAGCCAGAGTTGGTTGTCTGACAGTATTAAATGAGCTTCTCATAATGACGATCATGCAATACGTTCTGAAACACGCGATTTGAAAATAACCTAGATTTTTCGCAAAATCTGTTTCAAAACACAACCTTACTAATATTCGACTCCCTCTTATTAATTGATTGATTGATTGATTGAGTACTTTATTAATGTAGATTACAATATATACTGGCTTATACACTTATATACAATAGCTTACAATACAGCAAAATTATAGATGAATTTACATAATATAGACTAGGAAAATAATTATTGGACTGTATATGATATGAAATAGTTATTTGTATATCTAGAGTGAAAAGTACGACTTTTTCTACCTGTGGGAAAAAGTTTGAAGCCCGAGGCGAAGCCGAGGGCAGCAATTTTCCTGAGGGAGAATAGTTATTTTTATCTAGAGTGAAAAGTACGACTTTTTCCTCCCTGAGGGAAAAGTTTGAAGCCCGAGGCGAAGCCGAGGGCAACAATTTTCCTGAGGGAGAAAAAGTATTTTTCACTCGTGATGTACACAACATTTTTCCTCCATCTACATTTTTTTATAGAAACTGCAAATAAAATCATTTTAATAACTTACGTATTGGTGACATGTTTTAACAACATAACCTAAATCTAAAACCTAAAACTGGCGTCTGATTGGCACTGCCGATTGCGCTATCTACGGCTAAGTTGTAACTTTAAATTATATCAGCTGGGGTTTACCAAAAATGGCTGACTCTAGATCACGCGGTTCAGATTTGATTGCAGATCAAAATATTTGTTGGCTGGTATTTTGAATAGAATAAGATATTTTAAAAATTGTATAAATTTTTATCGTCTACTAATATTAAGAATTAAATCATAATTCATGAGTTGATCAAATTTCTGGTTGTGGTATGAATTCAGTTGACTCAATGACAGACACCTCTATTATGCTTTCTCATCTGAGCTTAGACCTTCTAACCTATTACAATGTAGGTTTCAAAATAGAGATGCTCCCCATGTTATTTAAATGGAGTCACTTTTACTCCCTAGGGAGTTTTTCTGTTTTTTACTACCGAGAGCGAAAAAGTGACACTTTAGTATTAGGTTTAGGGAGTAAAGTAAGTACTTTAGACAGTAGGTGGAGAAAAAGTATTTTTCACTCGTGATGTACACAACATTTTTCCTCCATCTACATTTTTTTATAGAAACTGCAAATAAAATCATTTTAATACTTACGTATTGGTGACAATGTTTCCTAAACCATAACCTAAATCTAAAACCTAAAACTGGCGTCTGATTGGCACTGCCGATTGCGCTATCTACCGGCTAAAGTTGTAACTTTAAATTATCAGCTGGGTGTTTACCAAAAATGGCTGACTCTAGATCACGCGGTTCAGATTTGAATTGCAGATCAAAATATTTGTTGGCTGGTATTTTGAATAGAATAAGATATTTTAAAAATTGTATAAATTTTTATCGTCTACTAATATTAAGAATATAATATCATAATTCATGAGTTGATCAAATTTCTGGTTGTGGTATTGAATTCAGTTGACTCAATGACAGACACCTCTATTATGCTTTCTCATCTGAGCTTAGACCTTCTAACCTATTACAATGTAGGTTTCAAAATAGAGATGCTCCCCATGTTATTTAAATGGAGTCACTTTTACTCCCTAGGGAGTTTTTCTGTTTTTTACTACCGAGAGCGAAAAAGTGACACTTTAGTATTAGGTTTCAGGGAGTAAAGTAAGTACTTTAGACAGTAGGTGGAGGAAAAAGTATTTTTCGCTCGTGATGTACACAACATTTCTCCTCCATCTACATTTTTTTATAGAAACTGCAAATAAAATCATTCTAATAACTTACGTATTGGTGACAATGATTCCTAACAACATAACCTAAATCTAAAACCTGAAAACCGGTCGTCTGATTGGCACTGCCGATTGCGCTATCTATCGGCAAAAGTTGTAACGACCGGGAGAGTGAGAGATGTTGAGGGAGTGTGAGTGGAAGAGTGAGAGAAATTGAGTGAGAGAGATTGATTGATTGAGTACTTTATGTAGATTACAATATATACTGGCTTATACACTTATATACAATAGCTTACAATACAGCAAAATTATAGATGAATTTACATAATATAGACTAAGAAAATAATTATTGAACTGTATATGATATGAAAAAGCAATTTGTAAGATAATAACTATACATAATTATATAGTAATGCATGTACATAAATTGGTATTTACTACATAAATTAAGTGAGAGAGTTTTGGTAGAGAGTTAGTGGGGAGGATATTTTTAATATTCTTTCCTTAGAATGGACATTGATATGTCCAAAGCTCCGCCAATTTATGTACATGCATAACAATATAATTATTATCTATAGTTATTATATTACAAATTGCTTTTTCATATCATATACAGTTCAATAATTATTTTCTTAGTCTATATTATGTAAATTCATCTATAATGTTGCTGTATTGTATATAAGTGTATAAGCCAGTATATATTGTAATCTACATAAATAAAGTACTCAATCAATTAAGGAAGGTCCACGTTATAATGGCAGTGTTTGATTAGCTATGGTATTTCTATCCTTGTCTATCATTCAACAAAGCGGATAGCGTTATCTCTATCTCGCTTTGCCCTGTTGCTAGATATGCTTTTAACAATGTAGAATGAACAATATCAATTGAAAAAAATATTTCGTCTTAAATATGAAATGAAAATTCATTATGAAATTATGAAGAAGAAGAAGAAGAAGAAGAAGAAGAAAAAGAAAAAGAAGAAGAAGAAAAAGAAGGAGAAGAGAAGAAAAATAAGGAGAAGAAAAGAAGAAGAAGAGAAGAAGAAGAAGAAGAAGAAGAAGAGAAGAAGAAGAAGAAGAAGAAGAAGAAGAAGAAGAAGGAGAAGAACAATAAAAAGAAGAAGAAGGAGAAGAAGAAGAAGAAGAAGAAGAAGAAGAAGAAGAAGAAGAATAATGATTAGAAGATGAAGAAGAATTTTGAAAGTTATCGAGTTTGAAACTGAACACTATTCACATATCAATACTGATTCTTAAATCTAAATTAAATTGAATTTCTCGTTTAATTTTCTCAATGAGTGGATTTACATCAAAAGTGAAAAAAATGAAAAATATACATAATTATTAGTTTAATAGGATTAAACTAAGATAATAGGATAATAGGATTGTGGAACAGTACTAGAATTTTTGAAAAATGTTGGATGTTTTTTGAACGGGTAGTATTGTAGTCTTGTGGCCCTCTGCCGATAGGCAAAGCTACAAGATACGGACTGTATGGCATATCAACATAGATGATACAGTATCAACACAATATGATACAGTATCATCTGAACTTGATACAGAACACCAAAACGTTGATAAAAACATCCAAACGTTGAATGAATTGTACAAACCATTGCTATCTTTTCTCCAAGGTATAAATTCCTCTTCCAACCATAAATGATACAGTATCAACACAATATGATACAGTATGAACTCAACTTGATACACAACACAATTAATTGATACAAAACGTCCAAACTTTGAATGAATTCTACAAACCATGACATATCTTCTTTTGTTATCTTTGCTCTATGGTATCACCATCAATGATACAGTATCATCACAATATGATACAGTATCATCTTAACTTGATACACAACACCACAATTTGATGAAAAACTTGCAATGTTTGATGAATTCTACAAACAATGGCATATCTTTTTATGCTACCTTTTTATTTTTTCTATAGTATCACCATAAAAGATACAAAATTAACACGAATGATACAGTATCACCACGATATGATACAGTATCATCTCAACTTGATACAGAACACCATAATTTGATACAAAAGTCCGAACATTGAATGAACTCTACAAAACATTGCATATCTTCTTATGCTATCTTTCCTCTATGATATCACCATTAATGATACATTATCACCACATTATGATACAGTATCACCACAATATGATACAGTACATCTTATTTTGATACACAACACCATAATTTGATACAAAACGTCCAATCTTTGAATGAATTCTACAATCATGGCATATCTTCATATGCTATCTTCCCTCTAAGGTATCACCATTAATGATACATTATCAACACATTATGATACAGTATCACCACAATATGATACAGTATCATCTCAACTTGATACAGAACATCATTTAATGATACAAAACTTCCAAACTTTGAATGAATTCCACAAACCAAAGCATATATTCTTATGCTATCTTTCCTCTTTGTTATCACCATAAATGATACAGTATCACCACAAATGATACATTATCACCACATTATGATACAGTATCATCTCAACTTGGTACAGACCACCATTATTTGATACAAAACTTCCAAACTTTGAATGAATTCTACAAACCATGGCATATCTTCTTATGCTATTTTTCCCCTATGTCTGAATCAGTAATTTTATTATACTTTATACTTCAAAGAATATAGAAACAAATACAGTAATCTATGATGATAGTTGCAGAGCTTGAAATATTGACAATATCTTTAAACTATTATACTTTATACTTTATTATTCTTTCTTCATTAATACATACAATAAGTACATCATCAAAATGACAGGGGGAGAAAATAAGGTAACCTTGTGCTAGTCCTCTCCCAAACTTAGAAAGGGTTAGGCTAGGCACACACCAATTAGTCTAGACAAGACAAGACACGTTTAGTCACAATACTTCTCATAGTTGCTAATGGAGACATTTCCAATTGCAATGACTAAGGGTGTGCACTCACCAGTTAGTCAAGACAAGACACGTTTAGTCACAAGACTTCACATAGTTGCTTATGAGGACATGTCTAATTGCAATGACTAAGGGTGAACACCCAACAGTTAGTCAAGACAAGACAAGACACGTTTAGTCAAAATACTTCATATAGTTGCTAATGGAGACATGTCTAATTGCAATGGCTAAGGGTGCGCACTCACCAGTTAGTCAAGACAAGACAAGACACGTTTAGTCACAATACTTCACATAGCAGCTCATGAAGACATGTCTGATTGAAATAACCAATCGGTGTGTGTTGCTTCAAAAGCAACTATGTGAAGTATTGTGACTAATTGTGACTAGTCTTGTCTTGTATTGACTAACTAACTGGTGTGTGCACACCCTTAGTCATTGCAATTAGACATGTCTTCATAAGCAACCATGTGAGGTATTGTGACTAATTGTGACTAGTCTTGTCTTGTATTGACTAACTAAATGGTGTGTGCACACCCTTAGTCATTGCAATTAGACATGTCTTCATAAGCAACTATGTGAAGTGTTGTGACTAATCGTGACTAGCCTTGTCTTGACTAACTGGTAGTGCGCACCCTTAGTCATTGCAATTAGACATATCTAGTCTTCATAAGCAACTATGTGAAGCATTGTGACTAAACGTGTCTTGTCTTGTCTTGTCTAACTGGTATGCGCCCACCCTTAGTCATTGCAATTAGATATATCTTCATAAGCAACTATGTGAAGTATTGTGACTAATCATGACTAGCCTTGTCTTGACTTACTCGTGTGTGCACACCCTTAGTCATTGCAATTAGACATGTCTTCATAAGCAACTATGTGAAGTATTGTGTCTAATCGTGACTAGCCTTGTCTTGACTGACTGGTTTGTGCACACCCTTAGCCATTGCAATTAGACATGTCTCGTCTTCATAAGCAACTATGTGAAGCATTGTGACTAAACGTGTCTTTTCTTGTCTTGTCTTGACTAACTAGTGTATGCCTAGCCTAGCATATACTTCAAAATAGGTTGAGTCTTGTAGTTGTTCACTTCACAAAATTTTCAGCCCTCAGTTATTTTTACAAAGTTTTTTTCTTAAATTTATTTGCTTCTAAACCAAATATAGAAGAATTATTTCAGATTATTATCACTAAAATAGGAGATATTAAAACGAAAAAGTTGATCAACTAGTGTTGAAGATCAATATTATCATAGAGAAACAAGTGTTACCGCGCATCTCAAGTCTACTATTCAAAGATTTGAGCCAGCTGGTGACGGGGCAATAACGCTGAAGACACACGAGGTCTGCTATCTCTTCATAGTGAATCATTTAATAGAATCAACAGTTGCCAACAGTTTGCAATTGAATAATCACATTTTCTCGAATTTCGAGCTTATTTTCAATTTCAGGTGAAAATTTTACTAAACATTAATTGTAAAGATTCTCATGCTCAATCTATTCCACTCGAATTCTTTTGTTTAAATTGTATCTGAAGCCTGATAATTGAGAATCTAAAATCAAACTTTGCATAGATGGGGCGGAGCTCCTGAAACTTTTACAGATATGCGACTCGTGGCAGTTGATAAAGCTTATCGATGACTATTTCAGGTATGAATTTGATCGAAATCGTTGGAGCCGTTTTCGAGAAAATCGCGAAAAACCCTGTTTTTGACAACATTTTTGCCATTTTAGCCGCCATCTTGAATCGCATTTGATCGAAATTGTTCGTGTTGGATCCTTATATTGTGAGGACCTTGAGTTCCAAATTTCAAGTCATTCCGTTAATTGGGGGTTGAGATATCGTATGGGAATAATATCATTGAGAAACAATAGTATAAGTAGATATGCCATGGTATAGGGCGTTTATGTCGCAACTTATACTGTTATCTCAAGCCGATTACTGTCGATTATTGACAATTTTCACTGTTTTGTTGGAGTGATACTGTATTAACACAACAGCTATAGTTTGTTCACTTCACAAAAAGTCCTCAATCATTTTTACAATTTTTTTTTTTAATTTATATGCTTCTAACCCAAACATAGAAGAATAATTATTGTCGATTATTACTGTTTTGTTGGGGTGAGAGTGTATAACGGCACAATATGGGAGACTACCAGCGTCATAAAGCTTCACGGGAAAGAACTACCTGGACTATCAGCTTGAGATAACAGTAAAGGTTGCGACATAAACGCCCTATACCATGGCATATCTACTTATGCTATTGTTTCTCTATGATATTATTCCCATACGATATCTCATCTCCCAATTAACGGAATGACTTGAAATTTGGAACTTAAGGTCCTTTCACTATAAGGATCCGACACGAACAATTTCGATCAAATGCAATTCAAGATGGCGGCTAAAATGTCAAAAATGTTGTCAAAAACCGGGGTTTTTGTAATTTTCTTAAAACCGCTCCAACGATTTTGATCAAAGTTATACCTGGAATAGTCATCGATAAGCTTTATCAACTGCCACGAGTCGCATATCTGTAAAAATTTCAGGAGCTCCGCCCCATCTATGCAAAAGTTTGATTTTAGATTCCCAATTATCAGGCTTCAGATACAATTTAAACAAAAGGATTCGGGTGGAATAGATTGAGCATGAGAATCTCTACAATTAATGTTTTGTAAAATTTTCACCTGAAATTGAAAATAAGCTCGAAATTCGAGAAAATGTGATTATCCAATTGCAAACTGTTGGCAACTGTTAAATGATTCACTATGAAGAGATAGCAGACCTCGTGTGTCTCCAGCGTTATTGCCCTGTCACCAGCTGGCTCAAATCTTTGAATAGTAGACTTGTGATGCGCGGTAACACTAGAGTCAGGTGATCAATTTTCATAACGGCAGGGAAAGTTGTGTGAGTGCGCCACACCAGATTTTTTTAATAGTAGCGCTCATCGAATTTCCATCCAGCTGTTTACCCTGTTGTCAATATTTGCGGTAGCAGAAGTCTTCGGGGTGATTTACAGCATTTGATTTGGATTTTTGTTTAATAATAATTATTAATTATTTCGATAAAAATGTGATGAGAATGTTGTGATAATTTTATGAAGTAACTAGTGAAAAGTGATTAAATAATAAATTATAAAGTGTGTGAGAGACGTTTTCGGCATGTTGGAGGTTTTAGTCCCTGTGGTCAGATTTACAGGTGAGTTATTGATATTCTATTGTATATACTGTATCACTGTATCATATTGTGTTGATACTGTATCATATAACATTAAGGTGTATCATTTTTGTGGGGATTTTTGTATCATCTACCTATAGTGAGGTCCACGTTATAATGGAAGTGTTTGATTAGCAATGGTATTGCTATCCTTGTCTATCATTCAACAAAGTGGATAGCGTTATCTCTTTCTCGCTTTGTTCTGTTGCCAGATCGTCTTTCAACAATGTAGAATTGGTGATTAATTAACAAAATTGTAATGAATTAGTAGGTTATTAACAAAATATCACATTTTGATTATGAAAATTTATTATGAAATTATTGAAAAATATAATTTCTCGCTTAATTACTTTGAACGAGAATGAACAGCTGTGCAAAGGCTAAAAATAAACTTTCTACTCGTGATATTTTTCAAAAATTTTCGATTTGTATATCATCAAGCTATCCAAAGACCTTAAAGATGCATAGACTCACATGCAGCGCTAGTGTCGCACTTGGAATTGAAAACGGCCATTGAGGGGGCAACCTATAAGATTATTACATACCAATGCCTTTGTAAACTATAATATTACAAATATATAATTATGTATAATATCTCGTGCTAAAATACCCCAATGGCGGCCTTCAATAATTTCAAGTAAGAGCTATCATTGGGGAGGCTTAGGCATAGTGGTCTTTTTAAGGTCTTTGAAAAGAATAGAATATAATAAACTAGTAGTTCTGTGAACAGTAGACCTCACGCAGTATTCTCATCCACAAGTACCTGATTGAAACTATAGACCTTATGGAAATACAGCAATAGACTGGCTTCTCCACACATCTGGTTAATCACTTGTCAGCTGACTTATGATGAATAATTCTACAGTCTGATTTTTACTCTAATATTGGCGTATGAAGGAGGCTCCTTTTCCATTTATATTATCCTTGAAATGCAAAATTTCCAAGAACCTTGTATATACGTCGACGCGCAATTAAAAAAGGAACATACCTGTCAAATTTCATGAAAATCTATTACCGCGTTTCGCCGTAAATGCGCAACATACAAACATATAAACATTTAAACATTAAGAGAAATGCCAAACCGTCGACTTGAATCTTAGACCTCACTTCACTCGGTCAATAACATAACAATGCCTTTGGAATCTATAGTATTATACATATATAGATATAATATCTTGAATAATATCCTAAAATACCCCAATGGCGTACTTCAATTTCAAGTAAGAGCTATCATTGGGAAGGCATAGGCATTGTGAGTCTATATCTCTTCAAGGTCTTTTAAGCTATCAAAATGAAAAAGTTTTCTCAAGAAAACATTTTTTTTCCGATCATTACTTTTTGAGATATGAGCGACTGAAGTTTAAATTTTTGGGACAGAACATTTCAAATTCGGTACGATAAAAATTCATGAGATTTCGAGGATGGATTCTTCATCTTCATGGTATTGTTGATCTAGTAAAACAAAAATTTTCTGAAAATATCAATTTTTGGGAAAGTTATCAAATTTACCAAAAATAACTCAACTAAAAGTTTTTTGGCTATTTTTAGTAAATTGAATAAAACTATCTTAAAAATTGATATTTTCAGAAAATTTTTGTTCTACTAGATCAACAATACCATAAAGAATCTATCCTCGAAATCTCATGAATTTATATCGTACCGAATTTGAAATGTTCTGTCCCAAAAATTTTAAACTTTAGGCGCTCGTATCTCAAAAAGTAATGATCAGAAAAAAAGTTTTTTTCTACAACTGCTCGTAAAGAAAGAATCTACATACTCAATTCTCCTCGTAAAACAGCTTATTTCTGAGGAGAATCTACTTTTTCGCTCGCTAATCATTCGCGCATGCGCAGAAGAGTTTATTTACGCTCGCTAATCATTCGCGCATGCGCAGAAGAGTTTTTTTACGCTCGCTAATCATCTGATGATAAGCAGCTCGCCAAAAAACAAACCACTCTTGGTCAGATCTTAACCTAAAAAGTCGGTAATTGTACCGATTCTACAGCCATGATGGATATCAGTGTAGACGAAATTATTATAAACTCCGCCAGATATAAGTGATTGAACAGGTTTGTGCAGTTGTAGAGAAAACTTTGTATGTAATTCGCGCGTAATGCTTCTTTATCGCTCTTGCAAATTTATCACGCTCCGCTTCGCGTCGCGTGATAACTGTTTTGCGCGAGCGATAAAGTCGCGCATTACGCTCTTAATACATAAATAGCTATTCTTGCTTAGTAAAATATAACTAATTATTTTAAACGAGAATAAACAGTTAATATTACATCAATAAACCTGTATCAGCTACCGTCTATAGAAGGCATTCACAAGACAGAGGCTCGGCATCGTTGTTCTCCACTGCCATTATAACGTGGACCTCAGTATTGTACACTGTTCAACCCAAAATTTTGTGAAACGTTTATGATTTATTGCTTTTTTGAAATTTTTCCAAGCGAATGCAAAAATGGTTCCCATCATTTTTCAATCCACACGTCGGGAAAATGGCGAATGAGAAACTGGCCCCATTTGAGAGTAGATGACCACAATTTTTTGGCTCAATTTTTTTCGAGTTGGAGCAACATTTCTGTCTATACATTGATTGATGGATATTGTAGTGTTTTCTCTCTCTCACCTTCCATCCATATCCTCAATATCTTTCTCTCATTCTCTCTCTCTAACTTTCACTTTCTAACTCTATCTTTCTTTCTTCCTCCCCTAGACCATCACACTCCTCCTTTTACCCTATTCCTCAGCAAATCTCTTTCCCAAACTCTGTCTCTTACTCTCTCTCTTTCTCTCCCCCTCCGCATCATTACACTCTTTTTCACACCCTCTTCTTCACCCAATCTCATTTCCTCTTTCTCCCTTTTTCTCTCTCTCGTCCACAACCTCACACTCTTTCTTCCACACTTTTATTCGCCATTTATCTTTCACTCTCTCTCTCTCTCTTTTGGTAGAGAGTTAGTGGGGAGGATATATTGAATATTGTTTCCGAAGAATGGACATTGATATGTCCAAAGCTCCGCCAATTTATGTACATGCATTACAATATAATTATCTATAGTTATAATATTACAAATTGCTTTTTCATATCATATACAGTTCAATAATTATTTCCATAGTCTATATTATGTAAATTAATCTATAATTTTTCTGTATTGTAAGCTATTTTATATAAGTGTATAAGCCAGTATATATTGTAATCTACATTAATAAGGTACTCAATCAATCAATCTCTTCCATACTCTCTCTTTTTCTCTCCCGTCGACACCCTCTCACTCTTTCTTCCACCCCCTTCTTTGTCATTTCTTTCCCACCAACTCTTCCTCTCACTCACTCTCTCTTTTTCTCTCTCACGTCCACACCCTCACACTCTTTCTTCCACCCCCTTCTTTGTCATTTCTTTCCCACCAACTCTTCCTCTTACTCACTCTCTCTTTTTCTCTCTCAAGTCTACACCCTCACACTCCTTCTTCCACCATCTTCATTACCTATCTTCATTCCACTATCTTTACCTCTTACTAACTCACACTCACTTTCTCTCTTTCTCTCTTTCGTCCACAACTTTACACTCTTTTTTCACCCTCTTCCTCAACAATTCTCTTTCTCTCTATGTTTCTTTCTCTATTTCTTCCTACCGTCCACAACCTCTCACTCTTTCTTCCACGCTCTCCTTTGCCATTTCTCTTCCATTATCTCTTCCACTAACTTTCTCTTTCTAAACCTGTATCAGCCACCGTCTATAGAAGGCATTGACAAGACAGAGGATCGGCAACGTTGTACTGCTATCTTTCTCCACTGCCGTTATAACCTAGACCTCAATATAGTTACGTTTCTTGCTCAATAAAATATAATTGATTATTTTAAACGAGAATGAACAGTTAATATGACATCAATAAACCTGTATCAGCTACCGTCTGTAGAAGGCATTGACAAGACAGAGGTACGGCAACGTTGTTCTGCTATCTTTCTCCAATGCCATTATAACGTGGACCTCACTAT
>NW_024093373.1:0-12088 GCF_014356525.2 Nilaparvata lugens | reverse complement strand
TTTCTCTTAATTCCATGATTAACAGAGATAAAATAATAAATTCAGTTCAATTGGACATCAATAATCCTTTTTTTTTATAAAATCATGCAAATTTAACTGGATGGCTCGTTAGATTAGTGATAATGAACCGGTCTAATTATCAAGAGAACCGAGTTCTAATCTCGACCGGGGGCAAAAGTTTTTGACCACGGCACAATCACAGATTTGGTCTTTCGGAGGAGACGATAGATAGCCGACGTTAGATAGCTTTAGTAGCCAGGGTCTTGACTAACTAAAAAGTAGTCACCTCTCATCATCATCCCTCTCACTCATTACCCACGCACAAGCCTATGAGCTTATGTGGGCATCATCCTCAATATTATTATTATTATCATTATTAAATATAAATTCAAAATTAACATTTATAGTTTGAAAAATCATATAAATGTACTGGCTATGATCAGAAATAAGAAGCTTGTAATAGTATCTATTCAATGCTATTTTTATTCATTTTATTTTATTAAATTACTTGATAATGGCTCAAGTCGAAACATTTCGTAAATAAACAATTTAAAAAAGGGTACTTGGAGTTTTATTTTTTATTTCTATTCAAGAATAGCCCAACGAAAAAGATTATATAGGTATGTCTTGATTTATTCATTCAATTAGTTTTTATCCATTAGTGTATTATCCGATAAGTAGCCTACACCAAGTGAAAGACGATGTGGTTTACAATCTAGGTACATTATGCTCATGCCTTGTTATACAAAGTGTTTCAGAGGAGTATTTAAACTTTTAATTCAAAAAAGGAACGCATCTACCGATTCATTTCCAATGAATAGAAATGGATCTCTTATCAAATTTATAACTTTTTTCTTTTAGAGACATTATGATGACATGAATCGATTATTTCCAACGCAAAATTTGTTTGGATATTCAACAGAACTAGTAAAATATTTCAACTTCAATGTTTATTAGAATTCGCAAGCTTTTGGAAGTATATAACTGAATATTAATAATAACCTTGTATCTTGAAGGATAGAACTTGTGTAAAGTTCAATGCTGAGAAAATTAATGACCATTATTCTTTAAAATTAACTCAAACCGTGGAAATCGTGATTACATGAAGACATAAATTGAATTGTCATTGAATACATTGAATACTGTAACTGTATGTTTGGATCTCTTCAACTAATAGGAAAGATAATCCCTATAGTGAATATAGTTATGAATTTTCTGTTAATTTGTATTGAACATAGGGAGTCTAAGAGTGCAGGCCCCACGCGCGCATTTTACTGCATCATTTTTGGAACGTCATCTGAGAGACATCGTAGATTTCTTTCAGCTTCTTTCCTAGAATAATCTTACTATAAGTTAAACAGAACTGAGCTCCACTCAAAAATAACGTTTTTGCGGAATGAATGTCCTTCATTTCGCAAACCATTTATGACTGATCATTTTACACAGTACTAATAAAATTGTTTTGATTTTTTTAGATAAAGCATATGAGGACAGTGGAGAGCGCTAATATTGGCCAATGTGTCAATAATATCTTGAGAAGATTAATGATTGATGAGCTGGCCATGAAATTCTCATATACTGGCCGTGCATCAAACGGGAACACAAAAACTCCATTTCATGGGAGTGAGATATCGAAATGCATACTGAGTAAGTAGGCTACCGTATTCCTTTATAGTCGAATATATGACATTTTTGGTTATGTAAATATGGATGTTACTTATTTTTATTGTATGTTAATTTATATGTTAGCAAGGTTAGCGTTTTAGGCCATATTTACACTGCACTGTAGTAGATGTATTTTCAAACCATATTTGTGCCGTATTTGTTTTTCAAACCATACCTGTAGGTACCTATGTACGAATAAAAACAAACAGAAATTCAAGTACCCATTTAAAATTAGCATATTTTTCTTATAAATAAAAATATTAGAATATTATTTCTATATTAGGTACTATTCCTATTTTTCTTAGATTTATTTTTTATGTATTATTCAAGAGTAGCCCTAAAGAAAAAAGACTATAGGTATGTTTTTTCCCAGTACGGTAATGCGTTCACAATAGCTTGCTCAAAGTTGCAACCATATTAGTCCAGTCAATATAGACATGAAAAAGGGGCCTGCTAGCAGTTTATATTCTATTTCTGATTTTTAATAACTATATTTTTTGATACATCAATGAAATTAAACTTGAACTTTAAGCAGTAAAAACTTAAAACATTTTGGGACATTATCCATTACCTATCAATATTTGGCAATAAAATAGTTTTGGGCAAAGCCTGCTATTGTTTCCCAATTATATTTATATTATTGAGATTGTATCCACAAATGGATAAATAAATTCAGAACCAACCAATATTTTTCTTATAAATAAAAATATTGGAATATTATTTCTATATTATACTATTCCTATTTTTCTTAGATTTCTATTTTTATGTATTGTTCAAGAGTAGTCTTGTGCTATAAAGATACAGAGTGGCCCAAAACCTTGTATTTTTGATTATTATCCAGTTTTCAGTTATTTCCTACAAATCCAGTACCTAATCGGACAGAGAAATTCGTTCTCGCCTTTTTCAGATGATGAAATTCTGAAAAAAATGAGATCACTCGGAACTCTTTATCTTTAATAAGAGAACCGTACTGAGTTACAATTTTTCAAAAATGAGTAAAATTTTAAGGAAAAAATCAACTTTGTTGAATTTTAGTTTTGATTATCAATATCTTCCGATTGTTACCATTCAAATCTATATGAGATAGAGCACTCTACCTGATCTCAGATTGTGGAGCACAAAATCACGACCAGAGAGAATTCGAATTTCTCATTTAAATGGGAACAATTGGATGATATTGATGATCAAAAACTGAAATTCATCAAAATTAATTTCTTCTCAAAATTTTACTCGTTCTTGAAAAATTCAACTCAGTACTCATTGGAGAGTTGAGAATAATATCATTTATTCAGAATTTCATAATCTTAAAAAAAGGCTACATCGAGTTCTTCTGTCCGATTACTGGATAATTCAACTCAGTACTCATTGGAGAGTGAGAATAATATCATTATCAGAATTTCATAATCTTAAAAAAAGGCTACAGCGAGTTCTTCTGTCCGATTACTGGATATATGTTGGAAATAGCTGAGAACTGAACAAATAACTGAAAATACGAGTTTTTGGGCCACTCTGTATCTAGTAAGGAAATTTTGCATGAAAAAATTGGTTCTGGATTTTTCTTCTGTATCCGCACAATATATTAAGAAATCAGAACTACAATTTAAATTGCAAGCACTATATATATAGTGACTGGACTATTCTGGTAATCACAACACTAAGATTAAAGGTGGCATTCTAGCCGCGGTTAACACTTCTGCCAGTTCACTCATTCGTCAAACTTCTTGTAACATATCCACATTGAAACTGTACCTTAGAACAAGAACCAATAATTCTAAAATTTGAAATTTTGAGACAAGAGCATTTAAGAAATTAAATCAAAATTATCTATAGCATTGAAATGCTATTTTTTGTCATAAAATTATCTATTAGGCTATAACTAGTTCTACAATTAAGAGCATAACAATAATTCTTATGGTCTATTGTAAGGCTGAACCTATGCTGCTTCTTGCTCATTGATGCGGGGGATCAAGGTTTTGCTAAAATATTTTCATTTTCATACCATACGAGAATGTTATTTTATTAGATTTTTTTGTGGCAATTTTGCAGTATTTTTGCATCAATAGGATTCTGTGTTTCTCTTGAATAAATTCTGACTTATGATTATATGGGTTGAAGTTTGAAAAAAACCATTTGTTTACATTTTAAGAGAATTAAAGATGTTGGTAATCTCCAAGAGGTATATTTCATCATGAGTCAATAATATTGATGCAATTTTTAATTTGCCACCTATTATGTAAGAAGGTGATCTAGTAGCCCATTGTTTGCTATACTATCACTATGACTGTATATATCAATGTATTGCTATATTATTTCTTATCCAATTTTGTTACAGTTGCTGTTCAAACGTTTTTTGGTGACATTGCAATTGAAGTGAAATATGGATCGTTGGCGTGAAATGCTTCAACAAGCCAGAACAAGGTTGTTGAGAAGGTGAGTGAACAATTTTTTATTGTTTGAAATTACAACGTAAATTATTTAGGGGATCATTTCTAACCATGATTTTTGTTATTGATGAAAAAGTATGGAATAATCATGAATTAGTGGTCCCAATACATCTGAAAAATTCCAAATCAGTTACTTGAATCAAAGAAGAATCCATCATTTCGTCCACTTCACCGCTTGCTCCCAATACTCTTTTCCAATTGTTCTACATGTTTGCTTTTTGCATCCATATCTAATCACTGCTATCCAAAGACGGAACCTCCTTCAAACACAGTTTTTCAACAACCTTTGAAATTCAACGATACATATGCACATATACAGAGTGAGTCATATGTATGGAAACCCTTCAATAATTTGGAGACTGTTGTAGATATAATACTGTAACTTCCTGGATAAGTTATTGATAGAATACTCTACCTTTTAATGTACACTGAGTTCCAACCCCTCATAAGGAGTTTACTTGGGGGTTGTAACTGGAATATTTAAATGTAAACACCCATTGTGTGGTTAATCATTGTAAAGGTATTTTTAAAACAAGAAAGGTGGCATCAATAAGAATGTTCTATGATACTTGTATCCACAATGGCGGCTGATTGAAGTTTTAGTTTTTAAAGAGATGAGGGGTTGTAACTCAAATATTTAAATGTAAACACCCATTGTGTGGTATATAATTTTAAAGGCCTTTTTAAAACAAGAATGATGACATCAATGAGAATGTTCTATGATACTTTTATCAAAAATGGGGGCTGATTTAGTTCTAGTTTTTATAGAAATGATTGATAAAAGTAATAAAACTTAAAACAACACTTTTTCAATGAATAACGGAACACATTGAAAAACTGATTATTTATTTAGTAATCTGTTACATTTAATTTCAAAAGATGTTTGAAATGCTCCCCTTCTCTCGTTTGACAGTGTGCCAAACTGTCATAAATGTAAATGAGATGTCCTTATGAAGGCCTAAGTCAACCCCTTATGAGGGGTTAAAGTTCATTTATGCATGTCAAAAGGTAGAGATTTGACCAATAACTTATCCTGAAAGTTACAGTATGTATAACAGACTCCAATTTTAAAAGTTTTTTGTATGATATTTTTGAAATGGCATGGATATCACTCCAAGAACCATATGGTACCTTGCCCTTAAGTTTTTTCGAGGACACGTAGACAAAGCTAGAAGACAAAAATAACTATATCTCAGTAATTTATTATAGGATTTTACAAAATCAGGCATAATTCTCTTGAGAATTGGAAGCTCTGAATTTTACTCATCATACACATTCCCATTGAACCATGATTCAGACAGTAAACTTAAATTTTAAACTTTAATGTAGACATGATACCATTCTAAATTTCTAAGGAAAATGTTCATCCATTAATAAATATGGTGATTATTTTTAAAAAATTAAATGCCGGATTACATGAAAACTATGGAGGATTCAGAATATACCTTGAGGAATAGAATACCGTGGTTGTGGTACTACTGATGTATGTATTTTTGGGACACTCTGTATGAGTTGATAAGCTACATAATCAGCATTCTGAGAATAGATTACCGAGAAATTTCATATTTTACTCATAATAACCTATTAAGTTATCCCACTTAACTGTACATTTCATATTTACAGGACCAAGAGCAGAGAGACTACACCTCATGAGCTCAAATCGAGGACGATAGCAGTTCAAAGTAAAAATTGTAATATTACATTTTTCTTCTCACATTTAAATCGAATCTTCAATTCGAGATCTATGGAACTTTATAGTAAATGTCAGAGTTATCAATAGACGGATAAACCTTTTGATGGAGAATTTATTATCGTAAATGTTTGTTGCATTGTTCCATAATGTCACCGAGGTAGGGTTAACAAATTACTAAATAAATCGTTTATTTGAATAGAATATATGTATAAAAATTTAAAATAACATTTTCAAATTAAAGTTTTATTGAGAACAGATGTAGAATGTGAATTCTAAATTTATAAGTTATAATTTTGTGTTGACGTGTCTGTAAAGATCGATATTGAAGAGGGCGTTGTCTTTCGTGACTGGCAACTTGTTTTTTTTTCCTGTTGGACCTTCTTCTGAATATATGGCTGGCTGTTGCTTGTATAATTTTGTGCTCTGAATTATTGTCTGTTTAAGTAAATTTATTAATGTTTTAAATTGAGTTTTATATAAATTTTTGTGCATAATTTGCTGTTTGTATAGTAAAGCCAATAGCCACTGTGTTTCAACTGTAAACTAGATAAGTATTTTTTTAGTTCGTAATAACTCTGAAATCATTAGGCTTGTAAGTTATTGTTCGTTTTATATTTCTGTGTTTTTGCCAAAATTTTCATCTGAAGATTATAAGTTAATTTGCTCTGAAAACTGGATTTCTCATTCATAGGCAATAGATCCATTCACAGTTTATCAAGTATCTATTTTATTGGAGCCGACAACTTTCCTTAGTGTGATAGGTGTTATATGCTATTCCAACCGTTTAAGGAAAAATTGGTAGCACGGCAAATGGTACCCCTGGTGGGACCGAATTACAAAATAAATATGTCCCAAATGGTACGCCCTGGTGTGGGACTGAATCACCACATTTGTTCCAAATGTTACCCCTGTGGTGGGACCGAATTACAAAATAAATATGTCCCAAATGGTACACCATGAAATCCCTGGTTATAGAAATTATTAGTGGATAGATATCTTGATAGGTTATGAATGGTTTGTTGCTGAGTGGGAAATCAGTTCAAGAGAGATCAAGTCCTAATGAATATATTATCTGTGCAGACTAGCAAAATGGCATACAATATGAAAAATATTAAAATTGATGATGAGTTAATAGCTGCCTTAACACAACTGTTTGATAAGCAAGATGCTAGGTTAGACCAAATGTTTAAAAAACAAAATGCTAGATTTGATGAGCTAAATGCTAATTTTGATGCTAGGTTTGATGAGATGAAGCAAGAATGTACTAGCATTAGACTAGAGCAGGCTAGTATAAACCTTCTATTGAAAAATGCACATGAAACATTGAAAGATAAGCATGATAATAGTAGTGTTAAGATACAAGATCAACTCATTCAAGTTTCTGACAATGTAGGCCTAGTTACTGTTGTTGAAAGGGTCAACCATAGTGAAAGTGTAGAATTGAGTAAAGAAGTAGGTAGGGAGTTGTCTTCATTGAAAGTCAACTATCAAGAAAGTACTATTGCTACATTGAAGGTTAAGAAAACAGTAAACAAATCGAATGTTTCTATGGATCAGATTACTACATTGAAGGTTAGGAAAACTATAAATAAAATGAATGATTACATGAGACAGGTTTCTGTGGAGGTTAGGAATAATGTGAACAAAATGAATGTTGCTTTGAGTCAAGTTGATGAGTTCATCTTTCAACTGAGAATTGAAAAGGTGTATGCAATGCACTCTCAAGTGAACATGACGAACTTTTGTAGGCAAAACTGCTTGGTTGAAACTAATGAACCCATGAATAATAAAATCATGTTCTTGAAGAAAACAAAACGCAAAGTCTCCATTGATGTGTTAGTATTCAAAGGTTGTTTCAAGTTGCTTATTTACAAGATGATGACTGTGAATCACATGATGAAAGGGTATTCCCCAACACACAATGATTAGGAATCCTGTGTCATGCCGGGATTCAGAATAGCAATGACCGTAAATACTACGTATGGTAAGAGTCCATAATTGTATCTTTTTTCTTTCCTGTAGCCTATTTTTCTTGGCCCTTGATCTTTTCAATTTCAATTCTTTCCTGTCTTTGTGTAATATTCAGTAAATTTCTTCTATGAAGCATATCTTAACCAATCTTGTCCATAGTCATTTAAATTTGTATTTTTTCTGAAATAATTTTGGAAGTTAAAATAGTAGCTTATTTTCCTAATCTTTAATTGTTGATAAAACTTAACTTTTCTAAAATCTATCCATTGTAGTGTGAAGAATTGTGTGCTTGTGATATATTTTTTCATCATGTATCACTTATGTGAAGTGTATCAATTTTGTGTGTGTTGTTTTAGGGAATTTATTTACCCAGTTTTCTTTCTCTCTTGTTTGTATTTTTTAGGGAACTTATTTACCCAGTATTCATCTTGATCATCTTTGTATCATAATCTTGAAATGTTTATACTTATTATACAGTCTTAAATTTTAAATTATTTTAAAAAATAATTGGTTTAATTTAAAACGTTGTGTTATATTATCAATTGAAATGAGTTAAAGGCTAAAATTTTTCTAAAGTGTTTTGTAATTGATATTTTTTTTAAATTTTAAAACTGTTTGTTCTATAAATTTTGATATGATTGATTATCGTTTGAAATGGATGCTGGAGTGTATGTAGAATTTTTAGTGGGGTTTGTTGATTAGAATTTTGCTGGTATGTGATTGTTTTTTGAGATGGAAACCCATTATTGCCTAAAGAAGGAATAACAGAGGTTATGACTTAGAGAGGCAGTAATGAGATAATATTTTTTGTGTTGATTACTTATGTTGATTGCCATAGATGCAAGATAATGATTAATAATGTTGATTGCCATAGATGCAAAATGATGATTAATTATGAATATTGTTTGCCTTTGAAGCAAAATATTATTGATGTTTTGAATGGTTCTTGTTTAATGATTGATAGTAAAGTTTTGTCATGAAATGTAGTTGTGTTTAGAACATTGAAGAGTCGAAATAAACTGTAGTATCCAACAAACGATGATTAACAATATTAGATAATTTGCTTTTTATACAATTTTTGAACAAAATTAAAACTAAATAATTTTGAAACCCTGAATGATAAATCATAAATGTGAAATGAACATGCTATAAATGAAATGTTATATTAAATAATAATGAAATGCAAATATATTATGAAATGATTGAATAGAAGACCAAATGTCTGAAATTATTGAAATATGTATTGAAATTAAATTTTTGTTGTGTTGTTATGATGTTTGTTTTTTACAATTTTGATAATGATACAGGGTGTTATGAAATTATATTTCTATTTTGAAGAATGGATTAAAATGTTGATATTTGAACAGTGAATAAATGAATGATTTTTTTTTAAATTTATCATTGATATGTCCATATTTCACAATTTATGTATTGCTGACTGTATAATAAGATGTTAACAAATTTCAATTTTATATATATTTAAAATAATTTTATGTGTATTAGATTGTATGGATAGCCTAATCAAGTTTTTCTTCTTAGTTTATAAGCATTTTAAGACAACAGGTACAGCACAGACATTAACATTGAAATAGTTATCATGTGAATCTCGAAATCAGTAACAAGTGAACGCCATGAAGAGTGTTAAGAACATTTGGGTGATTTTCAAACTAGTGTGACATAACTACGCCAATATCTACGCCTAAATCTACGCTGCGGCCTACACCAATAACTACGCTAATGTCAACACCAATAACTACGCCAAAATCTACGCCGATGCCTGTGCTGATGTCAACGCCAATAGCTACGCCGAAGCCAATATCTGCGCCAATGCTGATGCCAAAATCTGCGCCAATGCTGATGCCAACAACAATGTCAACACCAATAACTATGCCAAAGCCTGCGCCAATGCTGATGCAACAACAAAAATCAATGCCAATGCTGCACCAATGCCAATAGCTACACCAATGCCTGCGCCAATGCTGATGCCAACAACAAAAATCAATGCCGATGCCTGCGCAAATGCCAATAGCTACGCCAATGCCAAAAATCTGCGCCAATGCTGATGCCAACAACAAAAATCAATGCCAATGCCTGCGCCAATGCCAATAGCTACGCCAATGCCAAAATCTGCGCCAATGCCAACAACAAAAATCAATGCCAATAGCTACGCCAATGCCTGCGCCAATGCTGATGCCAACAACAAAAATCAATGCCAATGCCTGCGCCAATGCCAATAGCTACGCCAATGCCAAAATCTGCGCCAATGCCAACAACAAAAATCAATGCCAATAGCTACACCAATGCCTGCGCCAATGCTGATGCCAACACCAAAATCAACGCCGATGCCTGTGCTGATATCAATGCCTGCGCCAATGCCAATAGCTACGTCAATGCCTGCGCCAATGCCAATGCCTGCGCCAATGCCAATATCAACGCCGATGCCAAAGCCGACACCAAAGCATACGCAAATAGCAATGCCAATGCTTATTGCTGACTCTGTATCTCAAACTTCAACACTACTGCATTACCTGGAGGTAATTGCCATCCATGTTCACATTCACAACTTTGAATTCAGAAGAACAGTCACAGTATCATGAAAGAATTAATTCAAAAAATCCTCTCCTAAATTATTCCTGTATGCAGAACTCTAAACCTTGAAAGCTGAAAATATCAAAAAACCAAACCTTACCTAAATTAATCCTCACCTAAATTAATCCTGTATGCAGCGTCTATCTCTTTTCCAAAAACGAATTACATTGTCATTTCAAGCCTGAAATGTACATTGTATAATTACAAATATGATACAAAATTTATGTGACTCTGTATTGAATTTGGAATGCAGCCGTCTACTACAAACATGAAGCAATGCTAATTGAGATGTCACCTGTATCGAGTTTGGTATGCAGCAGTCGACTACAAGTATCAGCCCAACACTACGTGCATCCAGATCAGCCCAACACTTAACGTCATCACATGGAGTCACACTTAACTGAAAATCATACTGAGTGCCTTAACGGACTGTTTTCCAAAATGTGCATCAATAAAATCAACCGCGTCAATAGTGAAAGAAATGAACATTTTTTGATTTATTGAAATTTTATGTGAAAATTAAATGTAACAATTCATCAATTCATTTAAAAAAAAAAATAATAATAATAATAAATTTTCATTCAACATACTAAATTTTTTTTATGCAATAAAAATTAAATTTTTCTATCTATTAAATTTATGTGCAATTTCAAAAAAAACTATTCTTTACATATTAAACTTTCTGTTGAGATATTTTTCTTTAAATTATAAAGCTAAATCAAAAGTAATATTGATATTCTATATTTTGAGATATTGTTTGGAAACATATAACAAACGCTATTGATGAATTTTTATAATAATTTTCAATATTTTGGATGACATGTAATGTTTTTCTAGAAAAAATTGTTACTGTTCTCGAATTTAAATTTCAACAATTTTCATTAGGGTCAATGTAAATTTTTTCTTTAAATTTTTCAAACAGTAAAATTTTTTATGTCAAGAGGGGGGTATTTGTAATATTACATTTTTCTTCTCACATTTAAATCGAATCTTCAATTCGAGATCTATGGAACTTTATAGTAAATGTCAGAGTTATCAATAGACGGATAAACCTTTTGATGGAGAATTTATTATCGTAAATGTTTGTTGCATTGTTCCATAATGTCACCGAGGTAGGGTTAACAAATTACTAAATAAATCGTTTATTTGAATAGAATATATGTATAAAAATTTAAAATAACATTTTCAAATTAAAGTTTATTGAGAACAGATGTAGAATGTGAATTCTAAATTTATAAGTTATAATTTTGTGTTGACGTGTCTGTAAAGATCGATATTGAAGAGGGCGTTGTCTTTCGTGACTGGCAACTTGTTTTTTTTTCCTGTTGGACCTTCTTCTGAATATATGGCTGGCTGTTGCTTGTATAATTTTGTGCTCTGAATTATTGTCTGTTTAAGTAAATTTATTAATGTTTAAATTGAGTTTTATATAAATTTTTGTGCATAATTTGCTGTTTGTATAGTAAAGCCAATAGCCACTGTGTTTCAACTGTAAACTAGATAAGTATTTTTTTAGTTCGTAATAACTCTGAAATCATTAGGCTTGTAAGTTATTGTTCGTTTTATATTTCTGTGTTTTTGCCAAAATTTCATCTGAAGATTATAAGTTAATTTGCTCTGAAAACTGGATTTCTCATTCATAGGCAATAGATCCATTCACAGTTTATCAAGTATCTATTTTATTGGAGCCGACAACTTTCCTTAGTGTGATAGGTGTTATATGCTA
>NW_024093372.1:0-11568 GCF_014356525.2 Nilaparvata lugens | reverse complement strand
AGGTACAAAATCTGGAGAAACAATCGGAGATCAATCTTTATTTGCTGAATATAAGCACAATGTAATGGTAGAGTACAAAAGGGTTTGAAAATGCTGAATACTTTACGTTATAACCATATTGTTTCTCCACTATGAAATTCATCATTATAATTGCAAATTATAGTATGAATTTGTGTGCATATTTGGAATCTGTGAGTATAAACATGATAAGAGTTTGAAGAATAAAAATTATTCAATTTATTTTTTTCAATCACATAAATATGTTCTGAAATACTGTAGAGGTTTTAATCTGGTCATTATTTATTGAGTAAACTAATTGAACTTCGATCTATCGAACAATGAATTTAACATATTTTAATCATGCTCTTCTTACAATATTCAAAACTTTGAACTTCCTAATATCTTCTCTACTAATCGAATTCTAATAAACCTTCCTCAGAAGTTTTGAAATTTGAAATTGAAATTGAAATTGAAATTGAAGTTTCAATCAATACTAAACAAGTCAGGAAAAGGTCCTCTAATTCTTCAAAATTTTCATCACTTGACAAACCGCCTACAGATGCCCGCTATTTGTAATACAAGTTTCTGCCATAAAACCCGATTGAAACCCGTTCATTGATTCCAAAGTCAGGGTGGCAGGGCGATAACTCATTTTCAAAAAAGCATCAAACATCGGAGCACTCAATTAATCACCGGTGACCCTTCAGTGTGAAGCCACTCCCCCTTTATAACGGCCTACTAATCATCGATGTGCCGCTTCATAGCATTTTTGAGTTACGTGTTTCCTAGTGGGGGGTTTCACACTAAAATATCTGGAGGGTCTGATTTTCTTTTGGGTTCAACCTGTAGAAATGATTTGACACTCCAAAGTCAGCATTTTTAGTTGAAATTGGTGGACAAAATTTTTGAATTACGTGATTCCAAGTGGGGGGTTTCATACCGAAAAGTGAGATTCTCCCTGTAGTGGATGAGTTGACAGTATTTTTGAGTGACGTGCTTTCTAGTAGGGGGTTACACACCAAAATATTTATAGGGTCTGATTTTCTATAGGGTTCAACCTGTGAAAATGAGTTGACACTCTAGAGTCAGCATTTTTAGTTGAAATTGGTGGACAAAATTTTTGAATTACGTGATTCCAAGTGGGGAGTTTCATACCAGAAAGCGAGGTTCTCCCTGTAGTGGATGAGTTGACAGTATTTTTGAGTTGAGTGCTTTCTAGTAGGGAGTTTCACACCAAAATATCTATAGAGTCTGATTTCCATAGGGTTTAAGCTGTGGGAATGAGAAGTGACATTTTTCCAGTTAAAGTCGTTTGACAGAGTTTTTGAGTTAAGTGATTCCTAGTGGGGGGTTTCACACTAGAAAACGAGATTCTCCCTGTAGTAAATGAGTTGACAAGATTTTCAGTAACGTGATTCCTAGTGGGGGTTTTCACACGAGAAAACAAGATTCTCCCAGTAGTAAATGAGTTGACAGTATTTTTAAGTTACGTGCTTTCTAGTAGGGGGTTCCATACCAAAATATTCAACTCATAGGATTTGAATTTCCATAGGGTTTCCCCTGTAGAGATGAGTTGACAGGATTTTGAGTTACATGTTTCCTAGTGGAGGGTTTCATGCAGGGTTTACTATAATGTAGGCGCATAATAATCGAAGACGTTTCAGAGTTGCGAGGTTCCTAGTGGGGACTTTATCGGGAACTATTTTTTTCTATTCTACAGACTCCAGATTTGTTCAATGTACCTTGCTTTTTTATTATAAATAATAGTGATGGACATCCTATCAATTCAAGATCTGCAGGTTTCTATGAGATATTGCAAACTGGACATGTTCATTTCCTAATTTGCTTTGAAATTGATTGTTTTGTCACATGTTATGTAATAGTCTAGTCACTATATACATTGGTGCATGCAATTTATATTGTAGTTCTGATTTTTTGATATATTGTTCGGGGACATAGGAGAAGTCCAGAATCAATTTCTTCATGCAAAATTTCCTTGTGCTAGATACAGGTGGTTTCAGCTCATTTTCCAAAATGAGGAATTATTCTGACAATAGCCTCGAAACAGGTGTGAACTCTCCAACTACAATTTTCATTTTAAAATTAAATCACAATGTGAATTATGTTGTTCTTTGTCGAAATAAAACTTATTATCATCATTACATACCTTTGTAGTACCTCGTAGCTCAAAACCTTACTAGTCCAATCAATATAGACATGAAAAGGAGGTGTGCTTGCAATTTATATTGTGGTTATGATTTTTTAATAATATTTTTTGGGTACATAGGAGAAGTCCAGAACCAATTTCTTCATCCAAAATTCCCTTGTGCTAGGTACAGGTTGGCCCAAAAACCTCGAATTTTTGGCTTATTTTCCAGTTTCCAGCTATTTCTACCAAATCTCGTAATCGAAAAGAAAAATTTGCTCTCGCCTCTTTAGATTATAAAATTCTGAATATAATGAGATCATTCGGAACTCTATCTCGAATGAGTGCTGAGTCAAAATTGATGTTTTCTTCAAATTTAACTCATTTTTGAAAAATTATAACTTTGTAAAAATTTGTTTTGTTTCTGTAAAAATTATACACATTGGAGATAGAGAGTTCCGAATGATCTCATTTTATTCACAATTTTATAATCTAAGAAAAGGCGATTGCAATTTTTTCTGTCCGATTACGAGATTTGGCAGAAATAGCTGAAAACTGGAAAATGAGCCGAAAATACAAAGTTTTTGGGCCACCACATATCTGGCACAAGGAAATTTTGCATGAAGAAATTGGTTCTGGACTACTCTTATGTACCCGAATAATATACATTATTGAAAAATTATAACTACAATATAAATTGCAACCATACCCCCTTCTTTATGTCTATATTGACTGGACTAGTAAGGTTTTGAGCTATGTAGTAACTCAAAGGTATGTGATTATAATAATACGTTAATAAAACAAAATAAATCTTATAGCACCCTTTAATCTTTAAAAAACCTTAAAATAGATGAACAACTAGTTTCGGTTCACACCATCTTCAGGTTCTAAAATAAAATTTTTTAATAATATGTTTTCCTTCGACAAAAAACAAAATAATTCACATTGTAATTCAATTTTAGAATTTAAATTGTAATTGGAGATTTCACACTTGTTTCGAGGCTATTGTCATAATGATTCCTCATGTAATGATGAGTTTATGAGATTTTTGAATAACGTGCTTTCTAGTCTGGGGTTTCACTGCAAAGTTAGGAAGGTTTTCAAGTTAAGGAGCTCGAATTTTGAATGTAAATTTTAGACTCATATTCCACCTCATCTTATTCAGGATTTTGTGGCAGGGAGGACCTGAAGTCTCAACTCTGCCCTTGATGAAGGCAAAATATTTTAATATTTATTATTTGTAATAATATTTATTAAAATATTTAAATATTTGTATAAATATTACAGTTGTGTTGCGAGTGATGTGGTATTTTTCCATAATGAAGACACTAATCTAAGATGGAATTAAATAGAGATTGCATTTATTCAAATGCCAATTAATATATAATATTATTATTTCACGAAAATCCTGAATAAATGCTGCAAATCACCCCGAAGACCTCTGCTACTGCAGACATTGACAACAGGGTTAACAGCTAGATGGGAATTCGATGAGAAATACTATCCAAAAATTAGTTGCCAGTCCGGGAATCGAACCCGGTACCTCCCAATTGCCAGTCAGGAATGCTGACCTGATAACCCGGGTTCGATTCCCGGGCTGGCAACTAATTTTTGGATAGTATTTCTCATCGAATTTCCATCTAGCTGTTAAGCCTGTTGTCAAGTCTGCAGTAGCAGAGGTCTTCGGTGTGATTTGCAGCATTTATTCAGTATTTTCGTTTAATAATAATTATATATTAATTAGCTTTTGAATAAATGCATTCTCTATTTAATTCCATCTGTAAACTGGTTGGCCGCTATGGCTTCGTATAAATGAGCGCTGCTATCCAGAGATTGTCATTTGGTGTAAGGGTAGCATTCCTGACTGGCAATTGGGAGGTACCGGGTTCGATTCCCGGGCTGGCAACTGATTTTTGGATAGTATTTCTCATCGAATCCCCATCTAGCTGTTAACCCTGTTGACAATGTTTGCAGTAGCAGAGGTCTTCGGGGTGATTTGCAGCATTTATTTGGGATAATCGTTAAATAATAATTACACTTTGAACTTTGAACTTTGAACTTTATTTTCCAAAAAACATTACAAACAAAGAAAACGAAAAACAATAAGGGTACTTTACTTATTGCATTTTTAGCAAGTTGATGCTAAATGTAGCTATATATTTATCGTTTATTAATAAGAAAGTAACATCGCTGCTAGAATAAATATAATGTCCATTATAAATAATTACGGGTAATATTTGAGGGAAATATAAAATAACTAACACTAATTTAAAATAATTTTCACTTAAAAAGTGGTTGGTAATTTCAAATTTGTGTTTTCATTTGTATAAATATTTTTGGACTGGAATTTTTTCGGAAATCTAGAAGACATAACATCATAACTTTTAATGTTACCTGGATTTGGGAGAGAAATATTACAAGGAATTCAGTTTTTCTCTCCTTCATTGTAGAAAAGAAAGAAAAAAAAATATCAGTCAATCATCTATCAACACAGAATAATATCAATAGAGCACGATTCTAATCTACTTCAAACGAGCTCTAGGATCTAGGATTGCAGGCGGGTTGAAAAAAGGGAACCAATCAATTTTCATCCTCATTCCAGAATAATTTATGGTGGATAATTCTTCAACGGAGCTGAACTCTGAACTCATCTATAAGTCATTAAATCAACACCAGCAAACAGATCTCATCTATAATACTCAATTATAGCTCAGCTTCCAATCAATAAACATTCAATCTAAACCTCCCACAATTTGAAAATAAATTTCTTTTCTACCTTTTTCGAGTTCCATTTTCCTCTTCTACTTCTTTTTCTTCTTCTTCTTCTTCTCCTCCATTTCCCTTCTCTCACTTCTCTCACCACTCCTGCACATTCTCCTACTTCCCAATCTTCCCCTACTTCACACTCTCCTCCTTATCACTACATTCGTCTCCTTTTCCTTCTTCTCCTTCTTCTCCTTCGTCAAATTCTTCTCCTTCTTCTCCTTCTCTTCCTCCTTTCACTTCTTGTACTTCTTTCCCTTCTTCTCCTCCTTCTCCTCCTTCTCCATTTTCTCCTTCTCCTCCTTCTTCTCCTTATTCTTCTTCTCCTTCTTCTGATCCTCTTTCTCATCCTTCTTCTTCTTCTCTTCTACTTCCCCATCTTCACCCACTTTCCACTATCCTCCTTATCTCTACATTCTTCTCCTTCTTCTCCTCCTTCTGCTTCTTCTTATCCAACTCCTTCTTCTTCTATTCCTCCTTCTCCTTCTAGTTCTTCTCCTACTACTCCTATACATTCTCCTACTCTCACTACACTTTCTCCTTCTCCTCCCGCACTCCTTGTATTTCGTTCTTCTCCTACTTTTTCTTCGCCTCCTCCACCTCCTTCTCCTCCTCATCCTTAATCGACAAACCCACTTATCACCCATCACCTTCTCACTCCTTCACCTTCTCCTCCTTCAACATCCCCTTCTTTTACTCCTCCACAAATTTCTTTCTCTTCTTCCTCCTCATCCACCTCCTCCTCCTCCTCCTCCTCCTCCTCCTCCTCCTACTCCTCATCCCCATCCATATCCTCCTCCTACTCCAACCTTCCTCTGAATTCCTCCTCCCTCTTCGACCGATTCCCCAAAATTCATCATCCATTTCAATCGGCTCCAGCGCTAATCCATTTCTAATAGAATTGGAAAACATAACGTTGATTTATTGGCGAGGCATTCCATGGCATAACACCTGTCCAAATCTCAACCAACAAATTTATGATCCGCCCCCGTTATACAGGCCTGAAACACGTCGAAATACGGCTGAGGTCCCTTTAAAACATTCTCCTATAGTAAGGTCCACGTTATAATGGCAGTGGAGAGAGATAGAAGAAGAGCTTGGCCGATTCTCTGCCTTCCAGTTGGAATAAAGCTGATACCGGTTTATCTAATGTAATATTAAGCGAAAAGACACAATATTTATGCAGTTCGGAGGCACAGGACAGGATATTGAAACTGAAAATGGATTGATTAGAAATGTTAAGGAGTACAAGTACCTCGGCGTTGTTATTAGTGATGATGGAAGGGATTGATTGAGTACTTTATTTATGTAGATTACAATATACTGGCTTATACAATTATATACAATAGCTTACAATACAGCAAAATTATAGATGAATTTACATAATATAGAGTAAGAAAATAATTATTGAACTGTATATGATATGAAAAGTAATTTGTAATATATAACTATAGATATTATATTGTTATGCATCTACATAAATTGGCGGAGCTTTGGACATATCAATGTCCATTCTTCGGAAAGAATATTAAAAATATCCTCCCCACTAACTCTTACCAAAGTGGAGAGAGATAGAAGAAGAGCTTGGCCGATTCTCTGCCTTCCAGTTGGAATAAAGCTGATACCGGTTCATCTGATGTAATATTAAGCGATTATTCTTGTTTGAAATGATTAAGTATTTCTTATTCATCGAGAAAATCATTTGAATTTTCAATGATCTAGTTATGAATTTCATGAATTATGATTAGAATAACTAGTAGTTCTGTGAACAGTAGACCTCACGCAGTTTTCTCATCCACATGTATCTGGTGTCACTCACGGATACTGGAAAATTCTAGGTACCTTGGTGCCACCTATTTACCGGCTTCTCCAGTCATCTGTGTAATGCATGCAATGGTTATAGGCCTATTTAGAATTCTTCTAATTTTCATTAAGGTGATTCCAGGAGAGATGCCCCACCGGGAGAGTTGCCCCAAAATTTCAAACTGCCAATTAAATATGAATTAAATTCAATGTGATAGTTCAATGAATATAAAAACTGGTTTTAGGCATTCAATATTATATGATTCAATCATATATATTTAGTATTCAATTATTTAATAATTTTAATCCATAGAGGATCTAATACATTTGATTTAGAATTTCAGGATGCTCTTGACTTTTTCCTATTTGAAAGGTTTTTTCAGATCACAGTATTAAGAAAAAAAGAAATTTATTCATGAAATATATTAATGATTTTATTGTTTCAGGAAGACAAACAGTGAAAATGAAAGTGATAGAGTGAACAACTGCATCTAATGTGATGAGAACTATTATACTACCAGAGATAGTGTTGATTGGATTAACGTTAAGTTTTCAGTTTGTCAAGTTTCAAAACAGACCCTCGCGGAGCACGGGTTACCTGCTAGTCATAAATAATACTCTATCATGAAACAGATAATCATAACATAACAATAAGTCTATTACTAACATTACCCTGATTTTAAACAAGTTCAGATCATAGGTCAAATAAAATCAACTCCACAACACAATAATCACAATTTCTCAATTTTGCGCTGTTTAATTAGCTTTCCGACCCTGATTACATCATAATGAATAAATGAGCTGGTGAACCAAGTAGACATTGCATTCAATCCTCCAATGGAATTCACTTACTACACTGTCAGGATAACGAATATATATAGGACTAGCCGTCAGGCTCGCGTCGCTCGCCATATCTGACCATAGTCAAGTTCAGATCATAGGTCAAATAAAATCAACTCCACAACACAATAATCACAATTTCTCAATTTTGCAATTCTACAATGGAATTCACTTACTACACTGTCAGGATAACGAATATATATAGGACTAGCCGTCAGGCTCGCTTCGCTCGCCATATCTGACCATAGTCAAGTTCAGATCATAGGTCAAATAAAATCAACTCCACAACACAATAATCACAATTTCTCAATTTTGCGCTGTTCAATTAGCTTTCCGACCCTGACTAGCCGTCAGGCTCGCTTCGCTCGCCATATCTGACCATATCAACTTAATGCCAACCTGACAAAATTATTAATTCAGTTGCCAGTTAACAACTGTTTCGAAGAGTTACTCTATCTAGATTATAGTTCTATAGTAACATATGATATGGAAATTTCAATTATAATTAAGAGATTGGGAGAAGGAGAATATAGATGCTAAAAGACGAACTTTAAACCCTTAAAAACAACCCTTAGAGTTAAAATATTGCCAAAAGATTTCTTAGTGCGCCTGTAAAGGGCCAACTGAACATACCTACCAAATTTGAACGTTTTTGGTCCGGTAGATTTTTAGTTCTGCGAGTGAATGAGTGAGTGAGTCAGTCAGTCAGTCAGTGAGTGAGTGTCATTTCGCTTTCATATATATATATCAATACTCCCCATTCACCTACCACTGACAGTCAAAAAGTAGACTAGTTGGAAGAGTTCAGCTGTATAGTGAGGTCCACGTTATAATGGCAGTGAAGAAAGATAGAAGATCAACGTTGCCGAACTTCGGTCATGTCAATGCCTTCTATAAACGCTAGCTGATATACGTTTATTGATGTAGTATCAACTGTTTTCTCGTTGACCGAGCGAAGTGAGGTCTAAGATTCAAGTCCACGGTTTGGCATCTCTCTTATAATGTTTAAATGTTTGAATGTTTAAATGTTTATATGTTGCGCATTTACGGCGAAACGCGGTAATAGATTTTCACGAAATTTGACAGGTATGTTTCTTTTTAAATTTCGCGTCGACGTATATACAAGGTTTTTGGAAATTTTGCATTTCAAGGATAATATAAAAGGAAAAAGGAGCCTCCTTCATACGCCAATATTAGAGTAAAAATATGGTGTGGCGCACTCACACAAAACTTTCCTTGCCGTTATGAAAATTAATCACCTGACGCTAGTGCTCCCGCGCATCTCAAGTCTACTATTCAAAGATTTGAGCCAGCTGGTGACAGGGCAATAACGCTGGAGACACACGAGGTCTGCTATCTCTTCATAGTGGATCATGTTGATAGAATCAACAGTTTGCAATTGGATGATCACATTTTCTCGAATTTCGAGCTTAATTTTAATTTTATGTGAAAATGTTACTGAACATTAATTGTGAAGATTCTCATGCTCAATCTTTTCCACTCAATATTTTTGTTTAAATTGTATCTGAAGCCTGATAATTGAGAATCTAAAATCAAACTTCGCATAGATGGGGCGGAGCTCCTGAAATTTTTACAGATATGGGACTTGTGGCATTTGATAGAGCTTATCGATAACTATTCCAGGTATAACTTTAATCAAAATCGTTGGAGCCGTTTTCGAGAAAATCGCGAAAAGCCCTCTTTTTGACAACATTTTCACCATTCTAACCGCCATCTTGAATCGCATTTGATCGAAATTGTTCGTGTCGGATCCTCATAGGGGAAGGACCTTAAGTTCCAAATTTCAAGTCGTTCCGTTAATTGGGAGATGAGATATCGTGTACACAGACGCACATACACCTCATACACACACACACACACACACCACACACACACCACACACACCACACCCACACACACACACACACATACAGACAAATACCCAAAAACCACTTTTTTGGACTCAGGGGACCTTGAAACGTATAGAATTTAGAAATTGTGGTACCTTAATTTTTTTCGGAAAGCAATACTTTCCTTACCTATGGTATAGGGCAAGGAAAGTAAAAATCAGACTATAGAATTATTCATCATAAATCAGCTGTCTAGTGGACTATAAATACTACCATTTAAAAACATCGAATATCTTGAAAATGTATCTTCCCATCAACGTTAGTAGACTGTTGACTATAATAGTACCCGTTCAAAAACATCGAAAATCTTGAAAATGAATCTCTCCATCAACGTTGTAGATAGTTGCAGCCAGACCTGATAACAGCGCTCACACTCACATTCCGGGACGACACGTCACGGTACGATAGGATAGAAAGCTCTATGTTCATATAGGATTTTTTTCTAGACATTTTAAATTGATAAATTATTTATTAATTTTTGAGAAAACATGAAAACAGGTCAATGTTACTTACTGAGCGCGAGGTCTACTGTTCGCAGAACTACTAGTTAAAGGGGAACGAAAGATGACAGAGCAACGTTGCCGATCCTCTGTCTTGTGAATGCCTTCTATGTACAGTTGCTGATACACGTCTATTGATGTAATATTACCTGGTTTTTCTCGTTTAAAGTAATCAATTAAATTTTATTGAGCAAGAAATCATATTTTTCAATAATTTCAAAATTAAGATGGAATATTTTGTTGATTAATTTATAATTCTACATTGTTAAAAGGAGATCTGGCAACAGAGCAAAGCGAGAAAGAGATAGCGCTGTTCGTTTTGTTGAATGATAGACAAGGATAGCAATACCATTGATAATCAAACACTGCCATTATAACGTCGACCTCGCTGTAGTCTGAGCGGAATCACAATGTCGAAAACAACTGAATTCGAAAACAAACAAAACCGTTGGCTTTGTAGTTTTGTAATTAGCAATTATTTGTCATGGAACTGGCTTTCGAACTGTGGTGAAATTCAGTAAAATCTGACAACTTTGGTGCAATGGAAACCTCCGATGTTTTACAAAGGAAATTCTGACAATAGTGGACCTCACTACATCCATCTTAATTGTGTAAATTCATTATTAAATTATTGGAAACTGTAATTTCTTGATTAATAAAATATAATTGACAACAACTGTTCTCAATAATAATTATTTAAGACTAACAGGTTACCCGTGCTCCGCAAGGGTCTATTGTAAAACTTGACAAACTTGTCGTAATGGAATATTGAAGAACTGAAAATAGGTCTTTAACCATCCTCGGTTAATTAAGAATCGATATGCAAAATTTCAAGTTAATCAGTCCAGTATTTCAAACGTGATGATGCGTCAAACATAATTTTCCCACACCGTACGTGTATAAACCAGTTCTTTCCTGTATTATCTATATATATATATATAAAAGCGAAATGGCACTCACTGACTGACTGATTGACTCACTCACTCACTCACTCACTCGCATAACTAAAAATCTACCGGACCAAAAACGTTCAAACTTGGTAGGTATGTTCAGTTGGCCCTTTAGAGGCGCACTAAGAAATCTTTTGGCAATATTTGAACTCTAAGGGTTGTTTTTAAGGATTTAAAGTTCGTCTTTTAGCATGTATATTCTTCTTCTCCAAATCTCTTAATTATAATTGAAATTTCCATATCATATGTTACTATACAACTATAATGTAGATAGAGTACCTCTTCGAAACAGATGTTAACTGGCATCTAAATTAATAATTTTGTCAGGTTGGCATTAAGTTGAGTTGACTTTGTTAGGTTGGCACCAAGTTGAAGATTATGCATTTATCGCGGAAAAATTGATTGGGCACTGCTACTTCAATCCTGGGAATATTATATTACTAGCAGTCAGGCTCGCTTCGCTCGCCATATCCGTTTAGCCAGCCGTTTAGTCTGGACCCCCGACTGGATTGTCCTAACATATGATAAAATGCCCAAATGAAAAATGCAGGCGAGCGAAGCGAGCCCGCTGATCTATTCTTGCACGATCCAGTCGGGTCCGGGGGCGGAGCCCCCTGCTAGACGGATATGGCGAGCGAAGCGAGCCTGACCGCTAG
>NW_024093371.1:0-13844 GCF_014356525.2 Nilaparvata lugens | reverse complement strand
ACTCCATCGATGTGTTATTACATGTCGTCCTTTATTTGTTGAGTTGAAACTGTTAACTGTGCATAGTCTTTATATTTTATCAGCTTCAATAAATGTCAAGAGAAGTCTGTTAATGAAAGAGGTTCACTTCACAGGTTTAATGTTAGAACCAGTTATGATATTAATGTTCCTAGATGCAGACTTAGAAAGACTCAGGACCACTGGCTTTCTTGTGGTATAAAATTTTTCAACAAACTACCTCTTGATTTGCGAGATGCTCCATTAAATGTGTTCAAGATCAAATTGCATCAGTGGTTTGAAAGAAACCCATTTTATTCAATAAATGAATTTTTATCTGGAGGCTGTGATATTGATGTATAGACTATTTATGTTTTATGCTGTGTTTTTGTGATTTGACCTACCTGACTGTGATTGATTCTTGTTTAATCTCCGTTTGACTTGACTGTGATATAAATGTTATTATTTTGATCATTGTTAGATATGTTGTTGTTTTTTCTGTTATAATTAATTTAATTATGATCTGTACTGACTCAGCAATGAAACGGATAAGCTGTGATAAGATTTTTATATTGAATGGACTATTGACATGGAACTTATATTTTTATTGTATTGACTATAAATTACTGTGTGACGAAACTCTATGTTTGTAAAAGCTCTTGAGTTAATGAAACATTATTATTATCATGCTAACTTGGAGTTAACATATCCCAGGAGTTTACTGCTGATTTCACTGGCTGAAAAAAATGCCTGTTGGCTTGCTACCGCCTAGGTTGGCTACTGGCGAACGCGCGGGCGTCAGTGTGGCATGGCTTCTATGTGCCCGTCTCACTCTGTAGAAACGTAGAAAGCTCCCGGCTTAGAGGTCAGGTTTTGGTATTCAAGTTTTTTAATACTCCAGAATAAATCTACGACAAAAATAACTCGAGTTAATTCGGAAACGGCCTTGTTTTGCACCTGGTGATTGTACTTCTGTACTAAACGTTACTTACGATTGTTTACATGGATGATGTGTTGCCTTTTCTCTTGCTAATTTCATGAAATTTGCCATGAAGTATTTAAAATTAATAGATTATAAAAAACTCATCGATGTTTAAATGGTGAAAAGTGGACATGCATACGGTACGATAAGAATTAATTTCTTTGTTATTCTTTAACCAATCTTGATAGATAAGGTATCCTTGAAATCTTGATAAAATTTTCCAACTTTTTGTCTGTTGTAATTTTTTTGTAAAGTGAACGGTTTTCATGGAATTTTCCATAAACATTTTAAAATGGCCGCCATTTTAAAAATCTAAATCGAAAGTTTTCTATTTTATTTTTTAATGTTGAGTCTCAGTAGCATAAATATTCATGCCAAATTACAGATGAAAACAACATTTCTTGAGATAAAAATCGTGTTCATTGAGATAACATTTCATGTTCTTAAGATACAAATTCATAAGTTAAAAAACAAAATGGGAGCTACAAGGATAATCGCTGAGTTTTGGACACTTCAAATACAACATTTGTAGTCCTCTATCATCCAGGAAAAATACCCTAAAATGTTCGACACTACTTCTGAAACACTCTGTATATTTATCGCCTATCTAGAGAGTAAATTATTGGATAACATCTTACCTTGGAAGTACCTCCTTAGTCTCCTGGGTATAATACGGAAAATGATTACTTTCTTAGTCATTCATTGCTGTTTCAACCAACTTATTGTACTTTCAATTTCAGATGCTGAAGCTTCTTAGAATAAACGTACATAAATCAACTTTTCAAATGGCAGTGTGTGGGATGGCATCAAAAAAGTCACCGAATGTAGCTGTGGTAAGGCCATTGTTCACTCAAATATTGTTTTCAATCTATTTAACGAATATAATTGGCTCTAAAATCTGAAATTTGATAAGTCAGGTTACATTTTAGTCTTTAAAAAAAATGAGAGAGTTATCTAATTGATGATTAAGTTAGAAAAATCTCCAAGTATTGTAAACTTTTCTAAGAGCAGTGATTTTTCTAATCATTATGTTTTGACAGAAATTTTCCTATACTTTCATTTGTATGTTAATACTAGTCCCCATAAGTGTATTGAAGTACCCCTGTTTCCCTCAGTGTTTTTTCTCGTGATAAAATAAGTTGAATGACCGTAACAGCAAACCCATTACACAGCTAACTTACCTGAATACCTGGGACCCTCAACTCCATTGGGTCATATATTTTTTAAAATTTGTAGAAGGTTGATTGTAATCCTATTATATGAGTAATTTGTGTCGTGACCATGATCCAATATACTATGAAAAATTGTATGACTCATCTCTCTTCCACTTCTTTGTTCATCGAATGACAATAGAGTCTGTAGAAGTTATATTACAATAAATGTTCTACTATAAACATTTATCTTTCCACTAGAGCTGTGAAATATTAAGTTACTGATTGAGTTAACACCTCGTCAGAATTTTTAAGAATTACCTACTTTTTTATTGTCTAGATACTGAAATAATGCATTTTCATTATTATTTTTTCCTCTTTTGTCTTCATCCTATTTGAACTGTTTATATTAATATCGTATCTTGTAAATAATTAGTATTAATCTTGCACTTTTACAACAGTACTCACGGTTTTCTTGTTTGACGGACGCGTTTCGTGGCACTGAGCCACATCCTCAGCGTATAAGGAGTAGTTAGGTACTGAGGATTTGTATGGTTTAGTTATTTGGAATAAAGTGGGTGGTGTGGGTGGTGGATCTCCTCCCACTTTATGGATCATCCCACTGAGGATGTGGCTCAGTGCCACGAAACGCGTCCGTCTAACAAGAAAACCATGAGTACTGTAGTAAAAGTGCAAGATTAATATTAATTATTTTACAATATATCATTATAATTGTTTGCTCATAGCTATTGTTGATCGTTTTCCAGATTCTAGCAGGCTCAGGTGTGAATGATGGCAGTGAAATACACGAAGCCAGCGCTGTTCTGACTCATTTGAGTAGGAATGGTGCACAATTCCAATGTTTTGCTCCAGATATACCGCAGATGCATGTCATAGATCATTTTAAGGTATTGTATTATCATATCTACAAGAATGTACTGTAATATTTCTCGCATTTAACGATTTAACACGATTCATTTAATGTAGAGTCACTTTTATTCATCTATTTTATAATATTGAAGAATACAATAATTCCATCTGGGTGAATAGCTTACAACAAGCCACACTTGAAACAATGAAAAGTGATAGAGAGGGAAATAAATCTATGTTTTTAATGTTTACTATCTCAAACTGTTTCTAAGACATGATCAAATTATTCAATTTGAATTACATAAAAATGTGCTCAGGGTCAAAAACGTTGCAAATTTGGATTTTATGTTAGTTGAAATCACATGAGTCATTTTTTACAGGTAGAAGTCTTCTCTATGTAAGATTCCACTATGTTAACTTGGCAGTGGCTTAAGTATACAGTTGTGCCCTTAAGACTGAGCCCTAATATTTTTTTTTTGAAACTCATTCAATCACATCCATTTAACCAAAGTTAAATAGTTAACCAACGTTTAATACGCAGTTAGCACGCCTTGGCTAGAAAAGTTATCCATTTAATAAATAATAACATTATTTCTTTAATAATAATTATTTAACGAGAATACAAATTACCATGTGTACTTATTACTAGCTCTATACTTAATAAATTTTTTTAATCTATGAAATTTCAAATTTTTCTGTGAAAGTTGATTTTTGTTGAACCAAAAGAAAATAATAGTTTTTCGAGTGATACAAAATGCTTTGTGCTTTTATTACTTGTAAAATATGATAGAAATTTCAAATAATTGAAATGATTTCCAATATTGAAAACTGAGAAGAGATGCTTTCTCTTGAAGGAATCACATTCTTCAGTATTCTGAAGTAGAGTGTGTTGCAACTTGTCAAAGTGGTATTTTTCTTTCAATTTACAGGGAAGTGAAGATGCATCACACCAGAGAAACGTGTTGGCTGAGGCAGCCCGTATCGCCAGAGGCAATATTTGTCCTCTGACCGATTTGGTGAAAAATCTGTCCAAATATGATGCAGTTGTTTTGCCAGGAGGCTTCGGTGTTGCTAAGAATCTGTAAGTGAATGAACGTAATACGCTAAGAATCTGTTAGTGAATGAACGTAATACATTTTTCAATAATACTCTGCAAATTCTGTATTATTTTTATCGAATACTCTTATTATTTCAACGACTAATCACTTTGTTTCTGATCATAAGAATCCAAGTTTTTCCGTACGATGTGATATAAGTGCAAAAATATTGGTATTGGGTAGGCTTATGCTTCTTACAGGTTTTTGCCATAAAATGAATCTAGTGTAATAAAGTTCTAGATGAAAATTTATAATTGTTTGATGAGTGATGTGTAAACCCCCCAAATTAACAGGATTAAATGTTTTGCTTTAATTGAATAATAATTGGCAAGTTTTGCAACTTTAGTGTCTCTTTTCGCATCCCTTCCATCATTTCTCCTCATCTCTGTAGTTGTCCTCTCGCAATCTACTTACCATTTCCATCCATATTTTCCTTGGCCTACCTCACTTCTGATGTTGGTTCGGAGTCCATACAACTTTCAACGGTATTCCTTCGAGGAAGGTGGCGATACCAGTTCACCTACTTCTTAGGTACCGATGCTATTCATTTCTAGTTCATGACGATTTCTCACAAATCTCCTATTTTTTTTCATTATCTAGTATTTATTTATTAAGTTATTCACAATACACAACGGGTTTCCTCAAATAAGTCTCCTTTACAATGTTACTGACATGAGCTTGTATTGAACAAGTCTGATTCCAATCAAAAATTGTAATAAAAAATACTTGAATTATATTATGCAAATCACAATAGTTTTATCATTCTATTCAACCATGATGAACTTGATAGAAAATGAATGTATGCTCCGACGATACCTTATCTCAGAATTACTATCATATTATACATTTTCAATGTTATCATAACAGTTTGTACAATTGCAATTTTATGACAACATTCAAATGACACACTTCAACTTTTTTAGGTCTGATTTCGCTGGCAAGGGACCGCAAATGAGTGTCCAGAAAGACGTGGAGGAAGCTCTCAACGGATTCCATGAGTGTAAAAAACCCATTGGTCTTGCATGTATCTCACCAATTCTAGCTGCCAAGTTATTCAAAGGAGTGACTATCACATTGGGAAAGTCATGTGAGTGAATTCAAATCATTCTTCAAATTAATTGAATACATATTTCAATCTCACATATACCTGTTGAATTCATGATGATGCATTTTCTCAGGTTCTGGTTTCCTAATTCATATTTTTGAGCTATGAATTTTGCACTTTTTGTCTATGATTGCAATGAAAGTTTTCTATGACATATTTGGAAAAGCCCTTCTTCTCATTTTGTTCATGCAAAAATATAAAAGTATTATAACAATACGAAGAAATAAATACAAATAATATGATTAAAAACAAACAATAGTTAAGTATCTACTTATTTAAAATAATAACAAATTTTAAATTATTGAAAAGAAAAAAATGACATTGAAAATATACATAACAATGCTCATGATAGTATTTTCTGATACTTTATCACTTTAGTAAAAATAAGACACTACAGAATACAATACAGTAGGCCTACATAGCAACTGAAGTGTTTGCTATACATTTCATTTCCTACTATCACTATGTAAATCTCGAAGTGGATAAGTAAATTACATTATGATTTATTTAAATAGTAAAATAGAATCTTCCTTCAATCAACAAACAACGTCAAACAAACGCTCCTTCAATCCACATGACATACATATATAAATATATAATTTACATTATGTTAATAATGTGGTGACATCATTTGATGCCAGCTTTAAACGTTTCTCCTGTGGAGAAAAAATGATGAATTAGTAGACTGTTTAGTGGATCCTAGACATTCAGATTCAAATCTATACATAACAATTGATTCCCCTTTTCATCCAGGATATTTGTGGTTTCTTAAAATTTCGATTATTGACCGAGCGAAATGAGTTCTAAGATTCAAGTCGACGGCTTTGCATTTCTCTTATGTTTATATGTTCCGCAATTACGGCGAAACGCAGCAATAGATTACCATGAAATTTGACAGGTATATTTCTTTTTAAATTGTGCCTCGACGTATATACAAGGTTTTTTGAAATTTTGCACTTTAAGGTTAATACAATAGGTAAAGTCTCCTTCGAACGCCAATATTACAGTAAAAATCAGAATAGAATCATCCATAATAATTCAGCTGTTGAGTGGATTTTTAATTGCTTACAACAAGCCACACTTGAAACAATGAAAAGTGATAGAGGGAAATAAATCTATGCTTTTAATGTTTACTATCTCAAACCTTTTTTTAAGACATGATCAAATTATTCAATTTGAATTACATAAAAATGTGCTCAGGGTCAAAAACGTTGCAAATTTGGATTTTATGTTAGTTGAAATCACATTAGAGTCCTTATGCCTCATTTTTTACAGGTAGAAGTCTTCTCTATGTAAGATTCCACTATGTTAACTTGGCAGTGGCTTAAGTATACAGTTATGCCCTTAAAACTGAGCCCTAATAATGTTTTTTTGAAACTCATTCAATCACATCTATTTAACCAAAGTTAAGTAGTTAACCAACGTTTAATACGCAGTTAGCACGCCTTGGCTAGAAAAGTTATTCATTTAATAAATAATAACATTATTTCTTTAATAATTATTATTTAACGAGAATACAAATTACCATGTGTAGTACTTATTACTAGCCCTATACTTGAAAAATTATTTTAATCTATGTAATTTTTAAGTTTATTTTTGTTGAACCAAAAGAAAATGATAGTTTTTCGAGTGATACAAAATTCTTTGTGCTTTTATTACTTGTAAAATATGATGGAAATTTCAAATAATTGAAATTATTTCCAATATTGAAAACTGAGAAGCGATGCTTTCTCTTGAAGGAATCACATTCTTCAGTATTCTGAAGTAGAGTGTGTTGCAACTTGTCAAAGTGGTATTTTTCTTTCAATTTACAGGGAAGTGAAGATGCATCACACCAGAGGAACGTGTTGGCTGAGTCAGCCCGTATCGCCAGAGGCAATATTTTTCTTTGACCGATTTGGTGAAAAATCTGTCAAAAAACAATATGATGCAGTTGTTCTGCCAGGAGGCTTTGGTGTTCTAAGAATCTGTAAGTGGATGAATGTAATACCCTAAGAATCTTTAGTGATGCACGTAATACATTTTTCAATGGGTCCGTATCACAGAGACAAGTTCTCACAGAGACAAGTAGTGTTTTTGAACGATATTAGTGTCACAGAGACAAGTTTCATAGGAACAAGTAGTTTTATAAATGGCAGTCCCACAGGAACAAGTTCCACAGAGACAAGGTGAGTCTCACAGAGACAAGTGAGTCTCACAGAGACAAGTCTGTCTCACTGGAACAAGTAGTGTCAGTGGAACAAGAAGAGGGGTAGAGTCCCATTCGAACAAGTGTAGTGTCACAGAGACAGGTCAGTCTCACAGGAACAAGGTTGGTGTGGTGTGTTGCCTATACATGAAGATGAAGGCATTCCATTTGCTCTAATAAATTGGATGTCATCTGTTTTTTAATATATATATACATATATATTATGGTGACATGAATAGAATAGAATGACTGCCTTTATTTTTCTTAGAAAGCGTCTGTTTTTTAATACATATACATATATATTATGGTGACATGAATAGAATAGAATGACTGCCTTTATTTTTCTTAGAAAGCGAAGTTAGGCGCAGTCGACCCTCTTTACACTCAACTCTCTATCAAGTATTATAACAATACGAAGAAATAAATACAAATAATATGATTAAAAACAAACAATAGTTAAGTTATCTACTTATTTAAAATAATAACAAATTTTAAATTATTGAAAAAAAAAAATGACATTGAAAATAATACATAACAATGCTGAATGATAGTATTTTCTGATACTTCATCACTTTAGTAAAAATAAGACACTACAGAATACAATACAGTAGGCCTACATAGCAACTGAAGTGTTTGCTATACATTTCATTTCCTACTATCACTATGTAAATCTCGAAGTGGATAAGTAAATTACATTATGATTTATTTAAATAGTAAAATAGAATCTTCCTTCAATCAACAAACAACGTCACAAACAACGCTCCTTCAATCCACATGACATACATATATAAATATATAATTTACATTATGTTAATAATGTGGTGACATCATTTGATGCCAGCTTTAAACGTTTCTCCTGTGGAGAAAAATGATGAATTTAGTAGACTGTTTAGTGGATCCTAGACATTCAGATTCAAATCTATACATAACAATTGATTCCCCTTTTCATCCAGGATATTTGTGTTTCTCTTAAATTTCGATTTATTGACCGAGCGAAATGAGTTCTAAGATTCAAGTCGACGGCTTTGCATTTCTCTTTATGTTTATATGTTCCGCAATTACGGCGAAACGCAGCAATAGATTACCATGAAATTTGACAGGTATATTTCTTTTTAAATTGTGCCTCGACGTATATACAAGGTTTTTTGAAAATTTTGCATTTTAAGGTTAATACAATAGGTAAAGTCTCCTTCGAACGCCAATTACAGTAAAAATCAGAATAGAATCATCCATAATAATTCAGCTGTTGAGTGGATTTTTAATTGCATGCAATAACGCATTCAATTAATATATCAATGTAACTTAGTAAAAATCAGCTGTCGTGTTGACTATTCATTGCATGCAATGACGCATGCAATTAATAACGGAAAGAAAAGATAGTATTTTCTCTCGACCTTATCTGCTTTCAACTCGGTCTGACCTGTTGCCATAAGTTGAGGAGATTAGATTTTGATGTTAGCATATTTTGATACACTAACCCCAACAGCCATTAGCTGTTTTCACACCGACATCTTGCCGACACAACATACAAACAGGATTTACTCTTATGGACAGTATGAGACGAGGCTGTGTTTTATAACTGCGCGAGGTCTACTGTTCATAGAACTACTAGTCCAGGATTAAAATGTCGTTTTACCAAAATCATCAAATATTAATAATTCAATACAATGAATTATTGTATGTAATTATTAATATGTACAATGTAAAGCTGACTTGCACCGAGGTAGAATCAATTTATCTTAAATAATTTGAAATATATTTCAAGTTGTTAGGCTTCATTAATTCATTGAACACCTATTTTACATTATGTGTTATCAGAACCTATTAGAATTATGTAGATTGCCTTTAATGAATAAATTGAGTTCCATGTAAATGTATTATTTCTACCAAAACTCAAAATAACTATTTCAATGTGACTTTTAATTGTTCAGTCAATTTAAAATAATTTTGATTATGCAATAAATAACTTATACATAAGTGATATCAATGTAAGAAAGAACAGATTATATACTTCTAGATGAATGGAACAATATTGGAAAGATGTTATCCAACGGTATTTGAATACACCCCTGACTGTTACTGTATGGGAGTACCACCAGTAATTTAAAGTTTTCAATTCGTCAAAAGAGTGGTTATAGATAAATAGCGTACTCAACGGTTTTAATCTTCTCCTATCTATATTTTTTTTTCTTATTATTGTTCATCTTCTTCCTCTTCTTCCTTATTCTTCTGTCTCCTTTTTCTATTATCTTCTTCTCCTTCTCGCTTGTTCTTCTTCTCCTCCTGTCATCTTCTTCTTCTCTTCTTCTTCTTCTCTTCTTCTTCTTCTTTTCTTCTTCTTCTCTTCTTCTTCTTCTTCTTCTTCTCTTCTTCTTTTCTTCTTCCTCTAGCTTTGTCCGGCAAGGACTGATTTGTTTTTGTATTATGGAGTCCCTTTTGTATAAGGTACCAAGAACAATAACAGAGATATTTCCAGGGCTCTAGAGAATAATAATACTAATTCCCTCTGTCCTTTTGCCAAGTTGAAACGTGTAGCAACGTGAGTTGAAATGTATAAGTTGACCTAATTTTTGAAGGCTGATCTTCGAATTGATAAAATTTAGAAACATGATCACAAGTAAATCCCTAAGAACATAATGGAGATGGAGACTATTCCTTTTAACAGAATCATGTTTCCTCATCATTATCACCATTCTCAAATTATACGAGTCGATCCATCCGGCGTATTCACGCATGATGTGTGCAGAAAATCTCACTCACACTGACTGTACAACTGTGAATTACTATTCTAAGTCAGGACTCTTAGACTCTCTGTTGTGAGGCCGGGTGATATAATTATTCTCGAGTGACGTTTTCATGTGAAAATTTAGATTTTCCCCCCTCACAGGTGTTTACCTTGAGCATTATTGTTCTAAAAAAATTGTGTATCATTTTGTTTTTATATGTATGTAAATCATGTGTGTGTATGATGAACAATAAAAAATTTGACGTTTCCACCCAGTCACTCTGCGCTTTTATGTAAACTATATCTACCCATTTAAATTATGTGCCTGACCTTTTTAAAGGTGATAAAGAAGATAATTTTGAGTAAATTTAGAATTTAGAAATAGGCCGACACATCTAGAAAATACTGTCTATACCTAATTCATGCAGTGAACGGCCTAGAGTCAAGAAAACTTCAATAATCTTGCCATGCCTGATTTACTGGGTTTCTACTATAACTAACACTACACTTTGAAATAATTGAAAAATACAAACAGCTTCAATAACATTGGCAACTAAAATCGAACAACAGAAACAACAATTTCATGTTACTTTGTTGACATTCTTCATCTGATTCGGGGCGCATTACTATCCCCGTTTAGATAGCAATACGTCACAAAACCAAACAATATCAGTCATCAAATAACAAGTTAATTTCAACATGAATTACTCAAGAAAGAAAAGCCCGTTGAACCCAAGTTTCGTCGATAGTAACCCATATAACCCATTTCATAATAATTTTGAATCCCCACTTTTGATTGACATTCTCGAATGAACCTTTGTTTCACTACACTGCACTTTCGTTGGTCTGTACGTTGCTTTATCGTCGGGGTTACAGTACCTTGTTTTTGGCGGTGAACTTTTACCGGTTGAATTTGGCTTGACGGCGACGTCCTCTTACGTCCCTAGACCTGTCGTCTGAACGGGTGTCTTGAAGCGGTGTTACATAAATGTGCGGACCCAAGGGGTGGTAGTACAAGAAGTTGGTTTGGGGACACACATGAACCGCTGTAAATAAATGTATTACAGCATTAATTTCTAACTCTTCCTACAATTCATCAAAAGCTAAAACAGGAGTTTATTCTGTTATTTAATTTAGATTTTCTCTTGACGTTCTGATTTCATTCTCAAAATTTAACAGATTTAAACCAATTTACTTGCCAGAGTGTCATTAATATACATAATATACAATGCAACATTTATGAAAACACCCGTATAATTGATATAATGCTTTTAGAAAATGAATACTTCATTAATTATGATGTAACTTTTATATGAATTGATATAATACTCTTAGAAGGAATAATTCAGATTGAAATGATGCTAACTTATATGATATTTTTCGTTGGTTTGCGAAATCAAAATAATTTTTCATATAGTAGCTCTCAGCTAGTATTGTTGGAAACTTGTGCGCTAGCCAACATTTATTTTATTTATCATTTATGAACTATAGGACTCAATCCAAGTGTAAACAACGGCATTCGCCCAAACTGCTCAGAACATTAATTAAAAATGAACATTCCAGTTTTTATGATTTGATTTACCTACAAATACAAGTCCAAAACGAGTATCACTAGAAATTATGAATTTATCACCAAATAAAACAAGACACTTTATAACACAATAAAAGAAAAAAAAATATTGAATTTCACTTTAAGGTAAAAATAATGTTTGCCCTATAAGATCTTGTAGATAGTTTTTACCTTTAATTAATAAAATTAGTAGACACATAGAATATTCATTTTTTCAATAAATTAACAGTTTTCTTGATAAAATAATATATATGTAAAAATTTAGGGGGTTTGCGATTTGATTTTTTTGTTTTCTTCGATTAACTTCGAAGCAAGTAGTTTTAAAGAAAACTGAGCCCAATAATTAATGTAGCCACTCTCATTGCAAATCCATTGATGTATATTGTTATGTATTTGCGATTCGATTTGACGCCGTGGAAGGGGAAACAGTCGACGCGGAACGGCGCGGCTGACTCTCTTAGCCATAGTAAACAGCAAACTGGAAATCAATTATCTCTGTAACCATTAATCGAAAAAAATCTATCATATGTCATTCGATTCGTTAAATTAAGGACTACAATATAGTCGGATTCATTTCCTCAATAAATCGAACAGTTTCCTTGATAAAATTATAATGTAAAAATTTAGGGGTTTTTCGATTTGATTTTTTTGTTTTCTCCGATTAACTTCGAAGCAAGTAATTTTAAAGAACAATGTGACGAATAATTATTGTAGCCACATTCATTGCAAATCCATTGATGTATACTGTTATGTATTTGCGATTCGATTTGACGCCGTGGAAGGGGAAACAGTCGACGCGGACGGCGCGGCTGACTCTCTTAGCCATAGTAAACAGCAAACTGGAAATCAATATCTCTGTAACCATTAATCGAAAAAAATCTATCATATGCCATTCGATTCGTTAAATTAAGGACTCAATATAGTCGAATTCATTTTCTCAATAAATCGAACAGTTTCCTTAATAAAATAGTATAATGTAAAATTTAGGGGTTTTCGATTTGATTTTTTTGTTTTCTCCAATTAACTTTGAAGCAAGTAGTTTTAAAGAACAATGTGACGAATAATTATAGTACCCACATTCATTGCGAATCATTGATGTATATTGTTATTGTATTTGCGATTCAAGTTGACGCTGTGGAAGGGGAAACAGCCAACGCGGCAGACTCCTTCACCATAGTAAACAGAATAATACAGTATGGCACTCGAAACAATCAATTTTGTCTATTGTTTTGACATGCGCTGTATAGATTTTCACTTTTCAATACTCTTAAAAAATATTACAATTTTCTTGATTTAACCATGCTCATGATAAAAATCAGGATTTCGTTGTTTTCCTCACGAATTTATTATTTAATTTGATGTGTGCCTTCTCCATACGAGTCAGAGGTAACACAATTTGATAACTCTAGTTTCAGATATAGATGTTTTTCAACGAAGTTACATGATATATTATGTGTCCGACTCTTCATCTTATCCTTATTTTGTGAAAAATGAAGATTCAAAATTTATTTTCGTAGCTTTTCTTGTGTTTTACTTGTTTCTCACTTTTTATATTTAAACACTTGATAATGGAATGAATATATCAGATCACGTGAACAAAAAAGTTTTCAATCTGAAAGTAGATTAATTTGTTGCCACTTCGGTTCAAATATTAACAAATGTTACCAAATATTATCACATATAGTGAGAAACGAATTATTCTGAAGCTTACTTTCTCAATGAACATGAAGAGGCAATACCAAGCCAGAATCGCAGTTCCGTTCAAATCATTATTATCAGAGCTTTCAAATTGATGCTATGTGACTATGGATGTTATCCCCATCTCACAATTTCCCTATTCATCTTATCCTGATTCAGAATAAAGTAGTTGATCTCTATAATCACAAAATCAATGTACATTACCTATAATAATAGTAAAAATACAAAATTCTAGTAATAATGAAACTTTTCCTAGGTATGAATTTCAGGCTCATAAAATGACTTTTTCTCAATCACAGGCAGAAATTCCAATGATTATCATAATTTAATGAAATTGTTTATATTGTACATTGTTCGACGTAGGATAAGCTACATCTTGAAGGTAACCAACGTATTTAGGATTATCATGTTTTATGAATGAAGCGAGACTGTGATAGAAGATTGGTCAAACTGAAATAAAC
>NW_024093370.1:0-13232 GCF_014356525.2 Nilaparvata lugens | reverse complement strand
TAAAGAAGGAAGTTCAAGAAGCAAAGAAGACAAAGAACAGGGTTTGGAGAAGTTAAGTCAGCGAATGGACAAAGCATTCCATGATACCGATAATACCATCAAAAAATTAGCTGAGTGTCTGGATAAATCAATTTTAGAAACAAATAACCGATTGGATAGGATATCTGAAGATATGCATATGGGAAAAATCAGCGTCGAAGTCAGCATTAAGAAACATATACATGTGGAGAGGGATACAATAAAGGTGGTTAAAGTCAAACAAGCAAGTGAACATGACACATATAAGGAAGACCAACCTACCGAGAATGTCAAGACTGAGTCGTGCCACACCCCGCAGAACGCCGAGAGGAGCCGGACGACATCACCCGCCAGGCCGAGGACGACATCCATCAGGTAGAGGACAGCCCGTACCACCGCGCGAGACAACAGGAGTCCAAGGACGCTGCCCGCCGAGGGAAGAGCAGCCCGGACCGCCGACCGCCCATATCTCCCATCCACCGAGGACAGCACCTGCAACAGAAAAACCCAGCACTCATGAAGATAGTTCGCCAAACAATAGAAATAAAACAAAGATTCACAACAAATCAAAATCAAAACGAAAACCGAAAACCTATGAATCAAAACCACAAACAAGAAGGATTACAATACGTCAAAGAAGAAAACCAACTAATAGAGTTCATTTACACCGCCGTCATGTTAGGCTAAAATTGAATATCAAATTTCTCCCCGCCATACAGAAAAGAAAAATCGTCTCAAGAAGAACTTATCTACACCGCCGTCATGTTAGGCTAAAATCTGACATCAAATTTTTCACCAGCAGGCAAGAAAAAAGGAAGACAGTATTGAGAAAACCTACAACCACCGCAGTCATGTCCGGTTAAAATCAGACAGACTGTACACCAGCATGCAGAAAAGGAAAATATTATCAACAAGAATCCACACACATCACCGGCATGTAAGGTTTAAGAATAGCAAACTACATGTCACCGGTCAACAAGGAAAGACAACATTGGCTGAAGAGATCTACCTACTTCGTCGGCACATCCGTTTTAAGCAAAGTTTAGTAAAACGGATAGTTGCGAATTGGAATGGAAACTTGAAACAAATCAGAAATCAAATTTAGATGGGGGCTTGAGGAAATAATAATCTTTTAATCAATTGGAAGCTACATTTGTGAAGTACATCAGCTATCAAACTTCTTCATAGTCACAGCCTACCCATCAAATCATATCCTTGCATACTGGCATCTTTTACTGCAGCCTAATCATAATCAACATAACCTAAACTTCGCCGCATCTCAGCTAATAAACAACAATCCACTTCAAATGAAGAAATTGAAATCAACTTTAAATCAAGGAATAAAACTGAAAACAACTTAAGAAATTTACCAACCTAATCAAGCCATCTGCCTCATGTTACAGTCATCACAGAAACAATCGCCTAGTTATATCCGCCCAACTGGAAAACAGAAACAAAAATTATATTATCCACGGAAAATAATTATAAATTAGAAATAACATGAAATTAGTAGTGAATAGGAGGAAAGAAAATAACAAAGTTTATTTGAAAAAATGTGTAAATCTAACCTTGAAATACAGAATCGATAGAAAAATCTATTCAGAACCAAAGCCTGTTCGATAATTTTCTTCGTCCCACCAACCAATGTGTACGAAATCCTAGAGTCAATGTTAATAGAATCAAGCAATATCGTTATTCAATTATTAATGTAACATATTATTTAATGTGAAATCATAAGCAAAACAACCAAAAATATATATTTATGTTAATTTGCACGAAATGCGCATGTTCTATGTCATATATGAATGTATCTCTAAAAAACTCCAAAGAAAATGAAATTCTTACCTTTAAATGTGAAATTTATTACTGTTGCATCAAAAGATCATGAATTGTAATTCAAATTGATAAATGTAATCTTAAGACTTAATATTTGTAACCAACATTGATAAAAATCAAGAAAGCCATTTCAAGTGTAACCCTGTTTGTACGCAACGTACTAAGCGCAAATAAGAAATTGCTCGAGTCAAACGGTAGACGATTGTCAAGTCACCGAAGTAAAATCACACTCTCACCCAATTTATGTAAAAGCCAAACCAAAGAGTCGAAACCTGTAATACTATGAAAAAATGATGAAAGTCTATATTTGTTGCAAATACTATTCAAATCTTAAGAAGTAATATGTGAAATTTGTATATTTGTTATAGTTATGGGTCTGCTCATAAGCCACCCATGAATGGAAGTTGTGGAGTTGTTTTAATGAAGGATCCAAAGAGACCTCATTAATTATTGTATTTCGATTGTATCCAATGGAAGGAACAATCAATTATTTATTTTCTCGTAGCCAAAAGTGCACGATATATTGTTTTTAGTGTTAAGTGTTGAGTTTTCGTAGAAGTAAGGAGATGAAATAGTGTATTCATCACAATATCGGATTTTTCAAATAGTCATTGTTTCGACTCGTCTCCCAATTACCTATTTAAAATATCCTGGGGGCTTTTGTGTGATGAATCTTTCAAATAGATCTCATGAAAAGAGAGAAAAATTGTGATTACCTTTTAAAATGAAAGAATTTGCTAAAGGAATAGTTAGCGACCGAGCGATAAAGCTTACTTATCAATAACTGTATATTAGATAAGAGTACCGTTCTGTACTGAATATTTTTCTAGGAAAATTATTCAATAAAATTATAATTATTTTGCGAATAAAGCACAAATTATTTACGAATTGCTCACTGATTTTGAGGTTACACTTGTTTACTATCGATCAGATGTTTTTAAAACAGTTCGAACGCAGCTGACTGATTCAAAGCATTGTCAAATATCATACCGTTCTCATGCAAGGTAAAATATCATTCCTAAAATTATAAAACTATCAATAAAGGATCAAGAATTTCAAATAAAAAATAAAATGTATGTGTTATCGTTGAAATTATTATTATTTAAGAAATTGTATTATGCGTCAGGTCTTATTGTAACTAAATAGGTCATAGCATGAATTCTATTATTGATAAAATGGCAGAAATTAATTATAATAATCTCAAACCTAATAAAAATTGTACAAGAATATTAATTTATTAATATTTAATTCAACTGAACCACATGGTAATTAAATCTCTTTGGCAGGTCTAAGCCAATCACAGTGCATAGAAATAGCACCAAGACGGTGATCGTTTGAAAGCAACACATGTTAATCTATTATCAGACACCAACCCTGCCTTATCAGTTACACTAGCACGTGTACATTGTATGAGAGGAACTATGTCTAGAAGATTAAGCAGTTTTAAGAATTACATAAATTAATTATTATTGTAATTAAAGGAATTGTATTCTACTGCCTGCCATTGACGTCACGTCTACGTCAAAAGCTTTCTACCAATGGCAAATTTTTATGCAAATTATTACATCGAGATTCTGAGAAGCAAGGTCTAGCCTAAAAGCTTAGAAAAAAGAGCAGCACTTCCCTTTTGAAATCCTTACCGTGTAGATCTCTTTTTATAGTTACCAAAGACCTATTTGTAAAATTTCTTGTTCGATTTTTAAATGTTCTATTTGTGAGCCGATATTTTAGGCCAATTTATTTGTTATTCGTAAATTTCTGTTCTCATCAATCGATAAATTTAAAAGCTTAAAGTAAATTATCCCTTAATTAATTCGGTGAAGGAGATATTTAAATTAAAATTCCCCACGTGCTGAAACCAAAGCCTGGATTGCCGCCGATCAAACGATTTTTGATCTAAAGAAGAAAACCACGACTACCAAGGAATTTCACGTGAGTTATAAGTCATAAGGGGCCCCAATCTACGCTTCGAAAATATTTCAGTGCAGAAAAACATAAATTTTTCTTCGTTAAATTATTGGCCACGCCGACAAGCGCTTTTAGTTATTAAGAGCTTAAAATTTATTCATATTTAATTTCTAAGAATTTGTAGTTGATTAACTATCCTCCGCTGCCTGAACCACGACCCCGAACATTTTAAAATATTTTCTATAATTCATTTTTCACTATTTTTCAAACTGTTAATTTTATCAATTGTAAAACTCTGTTGAATCACGCATGGTATCATGCAAGCACAAGAAATTTTTAACTATTCTGTTAATGCAAATTATTATCAACCTGTAAATCAATTCTGAACCTGCACTGTATGATTGCATATTTTATTGTAATATATTTCAGTTTTGTTAATTCGCTTTCTGAGTTCGATTATTTCTTAAGCCTGTCAATTATTGTGTCTGATACGTTCTATATCATCAAGAACCGATCGAATACGATCATTGAATAATTGAATCAAGCTGGATATTGGAACAGGTCTAAGTGGATGTAGCGAGTGGGGTCAGATCGAGATATTTATTCTTTGTCCTTACCTGCTCATATATCAGCTTTTATCTGTTACCTACCTCGACTTAGGAGCGAAAACATCAATTGTACAGCGGATGCAGCCATAGATCATATAAATTCCTACAATAGAGCTTAAAACCCGACAAGACTCTGTTCTCGAAATATATTCTGAACGATATATTGGTTCAAACACTGTATTTTAATCCTTCAGAACTTATTAGAGACGCAGTCCCGTAAATTATCTACATCGGGATTTTTGCTCGACCTGTATGATTTGTATGCTCATTCTTCACAGGTAATAATTTTAAGGTATCCGTCTTCAGTGTTTAGCGATCGCTACACTGCTTATAAAAATTTCATCACTATACAATTTGTCATTAGAAGAATCAAGGGTGAGCGAGCGTTTAGGCCTCCCGCGATTCCGACAATTGTATTGAGTCTTGTGTGAGTCAATCAGTCTGGTGTTCACTCAGCGTCCACGCACGCAATTACAAAATTTATAGCCGCTACCATTGACTCAGTACAAGATTCACCCTACGTGTATTGTCCTATCCTGGAGGTGAGAGTGACTCCCCCAGGAAGAGCTTTACAATATTATCTCAAAATGCAAAATTTCAAGAACCTTGTGTAACTCGACGCGCAGTGAAAAAGGAATATCCTGCCAAATCTCATCGAATTCTATCAACGCGTTTGGCCGTAATGGCGTTACATACAGACAGACAAAGAAAATCCGAGTTAAAACTAGACCTCACTAGTTTGGTCAGAAAATATATTGATAAATCACTTCCTTGTATTGGCTTACTCTATTAAAATTATTGAAATAATATTATATAATCATGAAGTTCTTTATGATCTATAAAAAAACATTTAAGATTCTACTGCACACCCACCTAACAAGCTGAAAAGTAAGCATATTGCTTACACTCATACCTCAAGAATGGATTGAACTATTTCCTTGAAAGTTCGTAGGACTCAACTATATGCTTTTACAGAGAGCATACGCTTTTCATAATTTCATTATTTCTTCAAGTTTTTCTTATTTTAGCTATTTAAACATGAATTTGCTATTTTGGAAAAGAAGCGTCGAGAAACGAATTTGAAAATACAGTGACCTTAGAATAACAACACAAATCTAAATCCGTTTGAATTTTGTTCAAATTCTAATAGTTTTGCAATAAACTGAGTCGTTAAATTGCAAATTTGAACCAAAAATGAACCGTTACATTGCCAACCTAGTTCGAGGGTTATTCTCCAGAGAGCTCTACTGTTGAAACGTAACCCCCACACCTACTACTTACATACTAAGACTGCCAGCAGTGTACAATGAATGAATTGAATGAATGACCACAAGAAAGAGTGGGAATGGGAGGGGAATAGATGAGAAGTCTGTTACACTCTCTCTGTCTCTCAATTCCAGCTAGCTTTTGCCATATCCATGCCGTGTGACTTATTAGTTCGTTGAAACGTGACAGTGACAGTTCATCCAGTCATTTGTGATAAGTTACTATGGGTTTTCATTTATAGAAACGTTTTGCCTTGTTTATTCTAGACAATCCTTGTTAGTGAATAATACTTTTTTATCTATTCCTATTGACTTCGAATTACGTGAAATGTTATAAAAATGTGAAGTGCATGCGACCAAATTATTTATCATAAAAATGGACGAAACGCCGAAGCCTCATCAAGTCGCCGACGCTTAGACACTAAAGTGGACGCAGATTGAAACTTAGCGCGAAACCGCTTAAACGAAGAGGAACAGCGTTAATTCAATACTGGGCTTCCAAAAGGTAAGCTAATATTTGATACACATCCATAATTTCCTTCATCAAGAACCATAACAATCAATATATCTCCATTGTAATTTGAGTAATAAAGCTCAATTCTCAATCGAATATACAATTATACATGTCAACGTTTTTAGAAAATTGAACAGTTTCACGATTCTATGCTATGAAAGCTCAGGGAACTTGGAAAACAACATTCAAAAAATGTCAATTGTCAATTACGAATAGTGTAATCGGCAGACCTATCTTACACTAATTTTACTGCATTTTCCATAATATATTTTCACTATTTTTTGAATGGGAGATTCGTCATTGCCACCTATGAATAGTCCTATTGATCTTGTTTTTTTTGTAATTCCAGGGGCAGAGGCAGAAGTGAAGCTCAGACCGAAGAGTATAATGACTCCGAAAATTCTACGATAAATACGTAAGTACAAATTATTTTTCTGATGTAGATATTCTGTTTCACGTTTTGTTATCAATTTCCAACTATCATAGATTGAAGAAAGCTCGGGTGTATTCAGGATTTACAAATAATATTAAATGTTTTAAAAATAGATTCTTTTTGCAAATCATAACTGTTATGTTCAATGGACTTTGGTGGTACATTTTTCTTAGATCCACTATTATTGAATAATTATGTTTTCATTTCCATTCCGGAACACAGTACTTTACTTTCAAGTATGGAATACTGTAATAAGCATTTATGACCGTGAATAACAGTGTCTTTATCTTCTTATTTCCAGGGCCTCTGACGCAGATTTCGTCGCTGAAGAAAGCAATGTCTGTGACACTTGTCCAGAAAACAAAGACGTTGATAGTGATGGAGTACCTTTATTGACTGTTGTTGCGGATGGCTGTTGGGCGAAGCGCTCCTATCGTACCAACTATAATTCCCTCTCTGGTGTGGTAAGTCTACTTATTATTTATTATTATTTATCACAATTGCAATAAACAAATAAATTACAGATATCCTAAATGAGAACATTCAATTTTACAAACACTTAAATATTGCAAAGTACACAGTTCAATTCAATAAGCATTCATAGACGAAATATTCAATAATACTCAATTACATAGCGACTTCATAGAGAATTGTGATAATACATTTACAGTCTTTATTTATTTTATTAGAATAAAATATGGGCTATATGGGCTAATATAATGTGGGCTATTCATTGATGCCGATTTTCCATTTCTGGCAGCATCGCCGGATGGATTTTAGAAGATGGGCATGGTATTGTGGAGGTCAATGCCCTCAGACAATAAAGGACCTACTCCCAAGGGAAGCAGCAAAGTTGAAAATATTGAAATTTTGCAAAATTGAAGATACAATATCGAATTGAACACAAACCATAACTACTACTATCAAATACAGGGACAACTCCACATTACGAAACGTCAGTACTGCTTATTTTGTATATGGTCGCCAAAGGGGACAGAAGTTGTTACTGTATACAAAGATGAGCAGTTCTGGAGTTCGAAGATTCTTGAACAAGTGAAAAAATTTTATATGGACTGTGTATTGCCGGCACTTGTTGATCCTCGACACACGCGTTCAATGCCAATTCGAAATCCAGATTGGATTATTGAGGCGCAAGAAGCACGTAAGAAGAAATAATGATGACACAAACATAACTGGAAAATAAAAACAATATTGTCACATACCACTTATTATTATTAAAACTTACATTAAAGTATTATTAAAGTAATACTTTATTAAGTAACTTACATTAAAGTAATGTACCTAGGTTTCATAATGGCCTAGGCTTACATACTTTAATGTAAGTTTTAATAATAAATAAGTGGTATGTGACAATATTTGTTTTATATTTTCCATTATGGAGAAATACCACAACATCTCCTCAAACACAATCAATTATACAAACATAACTATTCTTCCTTTTCTCCTTTTATAGTAGTAGTTATGGTTTGTGTCAATTCTATATTTGTGTCTTCAATTTTGCAAAATTTCAATATTTTCATTTTTAACAAAGTCATTTTTCATTGTTCATTGCACCGGTAAGGGCATTTGTGCAGAGAGAAAAAGAGAAAGAAACGAGTGAGAGCGAGGAGGAGAATGAGAAGATTTAGAACGGAAGAGTGAGGAGAGGTGGATGGAAAAGAGGGAGAAGAAGAATAAGGGGAAAAGAGGAGGAGAAGGTGAAGGAGGATGAGAAAAAGATTAAAAAGAAGGAGGAGAAGGTGAAGAAGGAGAATAGAGAAGAAAGAGGAGAAGGTGAAGAAGGAGAACAAGAAGAAGTAAGGCTTATTATTTCTCAAAATTCACGTAATATTGTTTGAAGACCATCAAAATATTTTATCGTCTTATCTGTCTCAACTTCCGCTGAAATATATATTTAAAATACATAGAAATATATTTTCAATTACTTCTTTTATATTATTTTTTTATTATTAATAATACTTTTTTAGATTAATTTTTCCATTTTAAAACAAGTAATGAGTTTGTACTTCTCGCACACATTTTGTGTTTGAGAAAACTCACAAAGAAAAGTTTTCTTCTGATATTGATAAATTTGAAGTTGTAGGGTATAATAGTAGCTTCAGTTTCTAGTGTAATAGTAGTTCTAGTAACAGTATAGTGTATATTTATGTGATATTGAATTCCTGGGCTGACTACCTTTAGGATATAATTCAATTATCTTCTGACTTATTGTAGTTTATCAATGTATATATTGAATATATTTTCAATTACTTCTTTTATATTATTTTTTTATTATTATAATACTTTTTTAGATTAATTTTTCCATTTCAAACACAGTAATGAGTTTGTACTTCTCGCACACATTTTGTGTTTGAGAACACTCACGGAGAAAAGTTTTCTTCTGATATTGATAAGTTTGAAGTTGTAGGGTATAATAGTAGCTCAGTTTCTAGTGTAATAGTATTTCTAGTAACAGTATAGTGTATTTCATTTTATTGTATATTTATTTATTATTATTTATTGTTAATGCAAGTTTGATTTATTGTAAACTGTAGCCTATGTATATTGCTATAATGCTAAAAATTCGATTTAGATTTGACTTGAATTGTACAATTGATTGTAGATTACAAAACTAATAATTTTTTCAATGTATTATTTTACGGAAATAAATTTTATTTGAATTTGAATTTGTTTTTTTCAATTCAGAACCTGACAAGAACTTAGCTTATTTTTAATTTACAAATGCCTGTTATGAAGATTTTTCGTTATTCGCTCATTTACAAGGCCAAGAGTCATCAATATAAATAATTATTTTTGTATAACAGTTTTATACATACTGTAAACAGTTATAGGCCTACTGATATATAGAGAATCTAGCAATGATTTTGTTCAAATTGGTGTGAAATAGGTTGGAATGTTGCATTTCAAGATACGAGCAGCACTCATGAGAATAGCTTTGTCCCTTTTCTAGCATTCAATAACGTAGTAGCCAATTATACTTTGTCGTGTCTTGGTTGGAACGTGACTGTTCCAGAACCAGAAATCATGAATGGAGACAGAGGTTTTTGTCATTTCTTTCTCCCTCCTTTTTGTTGCTCACTTGTAGCAATGGTCAATTGGTGGGGGAGACACTTCTAGACTTCCAATATGTCTTTACTCCTCCAAACGAACTCTCTCCAGCGCTGAATCTGTCATAGTGGGAAGTGGCGGAGCTAAAATACGAAATTTCAGAGGTGTACAGTAGAATCTTAAGAGTTTAATAAAAATACCTATGTTCCAGACACAACCAATAAAATGTTATATTATGGTGAGGTAGGCAGTAGACACGTTATAGGCATTATTCGATTAACATTAGTATTGCTATCCTTATATATCATTCGACAACGCAGATATCGTTCTCTAGCTCCGCAACGTTGTCAGATCGTTTTCAACAATTTAGAAATAAAACTAATTGACGGATTCTCAATTATTAAAATGTATAATAGAATCATCGAATAATATATTTACCCGATTAATACTGTAGGCTATAATTGATTACTCTCAACGAAAAGAACAGTTAATATTCTATCAGATATGGTGGTATCAGCTATCATCTACAGTGAATCGGCAACACTGGTCTACTATCTTTCTCCATTGCCATAATACGTGGACCTAACTATAGGATACTATAATAAAATATTAGGATATACTGACTGTCATAAATTTGACAAGAAGAATCAGGAATCTTTTACAATTTTGGAGGATGCTTGAAATTTATGGCAAAGTACTCATATTCTCATATAAAGTGGATTTTATAATCCCATCAGATATTTCTATCTATTAATAATAATTTGATATTCAAGTAGGCCTATGTCTCAACCCTCATGAGACAATCAATTCTCATCTATTCGTGAGTAGAATGACACAAGTTGTTCTCTTTCGCCTTCTTATCTTCTTCTTCTTCTTCTTCTCTCCTTCTTCTTCTTCCTCTTCCTCTTCCTCTTCCTCTTCCTCCTCCTCCTCCTCCTCCTCCTCTTCTTCCCGCAGCACAATACTCGTTGCTCGAGAAAATCATTTTTCCAAATTTTCCGGAGTGGGCCGCCGCTGAGAAAATCTGCCGACACTCATGTGGGAAGTGAGAAAAATTATCTTCATCCATTTCCCACGACGGCTCAATATTTGAAACTGAACAAGAAGATTTCCCAGGGCACGGAAAATGGTGAAAATTACAAAGAGAAGGAGATGAGATGAGGGTAGTAGAGGAGGAGGAAGGTTGTAGCATGGATAGAGTCGGGAAGTGCAAGATGAGGAGTAAAAGAAAGAGAAAAAGAAGGAGATAAGGGAGAAAAAAGGAGGGATGATTAATGATAATGAGAGAGAGTAAGAGGAGGAAGAATGGAGAGAAGTTGAAAACCGATAAGAAGAAGAAGATAGAAGAGATGACTGAGATGAGATGAGTACTAGTATAGGCTTCATGAATACAAATTACTGTACTGTCTTGCTTACTACTCTCCATTATGTTCAATATATTAGATATTCTATCCAATGTTTCAATAATAATTACTAACACATTCATGTTTATGAATAATTAAACACATAGTTTCATGCCCCGTTTCACCAACCTTGGTCAAGGCATTTGAACATGGTTAAAATCTGTCCGATGATCAAATCAGAATAATTCGTTCCACCAACACTAGTTAAGTTTAACCAATGTCAAACCAATGGTTAAGTTAGACTGCCGCCGAACGGGCGATCAAATTATTTGAACTCGGTCAATAGACTGGTTCAATCTATTTCCTTGCTTGTTTGTAGGTAAACATATTATGTTTTTGACAAAATGAAAAATTTCAAAGTTTTTAGTGCGATTGAATTTAGTTGTAGTAAGTTATTTATTAGGTTCGTTCTCGGAATCTTTCAACTAGTAAATATTATTATAGTATAGGAAATAAAGGAAGATTTTGAAAAAGATTTGCTATACTCTTTTATTACACATTAATCCTATATTATTTAATTCTTTGATCAACCTTGCTGCTTCAATGTATCTCATTAGAATTGGAATTTCATTTGATCATAAAAAATTGTCAAAATTGATGGTGATTTTTAAATTTCTTTGTACGAGAGTATTCAATTCATATTTGAAATATTATTATAAATTATTATAGATGTGTGACTATACAAATACTATAAATGAAGAAAAATCAGTACAGTAATCTGAATTTTTGACGGCCTGGCGGTAAAGTAAAAAAGGCACTAAGCGCAAATTACCCTCTGAATATGAGCAGCAAAACTGATATCAAGTATCATGGTATGTTACTATATTACAGCATTCAATTTGGATTTTTGTTCAATAATAATTATAAATTCATTAGTATTTGAATAATTGCAATATCTCAGTAATTTCCATCCATAAATATCAGATGTAGCCAATAGCAAGCCAGCAAACATGTTGGTCAACTTCAGAAAAGTACAGCTACAAGAGTTGACCATGTTCAGATTTGACCGACGGAGTTTTGATCAATCCCGAGCTTGGTGGAACAGTTGTAAGTTTGAGTGATCAAATTTTGACTATAGTCCAATTGACCATGGCTAGGCTATATTTGATCAAGGTTGATGAAACGGGTCATCAGTTGGATAAACATTGTATTTCAATTTAGGCCAGCTGATTATTGAACTTTTTAAACTCTTTTAATATATCTCCACAATTAGCCTAGTTCCACACTCATTCGGATCGTTTCGTTTTCGGTTTGATTTCGGCAAATTCCGATAAGTGTGAAACGATGAGTCGGTTTGAATTCGGTACCGAATAGCAACCGCATAGCACCGAACGCCCCCTCGACACGAATAGCTTTCATCATATTCGAATTCGTTGCTAGGGAAACAAGAAAAAACAAAGTCTTTACACACGCTTGCTTTTTTTGTTTTTATTTTAACCTGATATCGTGATTATCTGTTTCAAAAATTTTCAAGCCAAAATCATATGGTCAATTCATTTCTGTTAGTTCACAGGAACATTTTTTCTCAATGAATAGTTTTTTTTAAAAAAATATAAGTTATATAAATTAAAACTGTGGGCGAATTATTATTACTTTTTCCTCCACCTACTGGCTAAAGTACTTACTTTACTCCCTGAAACATAATACTAAAGTGTCACTTTTTCGCTCTCGGTAGTAAAAAACAGAAAAACTCCCTAGGGAGTGAAAGTGACTCCATTTAAATAACATGGGAAGCATCTCTATTTAAAAACTTACATTATAATAGGTAGAATAGGCTTCGCCTCGGGCTTCAAACTTTTCCTCAGGGAGAAAAAGTCATACTTTTCACTCTAGATATACAAATAACTATTATTTTTCCACAAATATAACATGATTTCATCAATAGAGAGAAGAGATGAAGTTTATATACCATGTGTCAAAACAAGGAACAAATTTTCAATTTAAAAAATAATCTCTCTGAACATCCAAAATTAACATAATCAAAAAGAAACTATTCAAATAATTCATATTTTCAATTAAATTTCAAATTTTGTTGTTCAAGAAAAAACATCTATCAATTTAACACAGCTGTTATATTTAAATATACCAGCATGAACTGTGAAAATCCAAACACAGCTGTGTTTGAGAAGAAAATACCTAATTAGAACTTCTTCTTCTTCTTTCTCTCTGCCCCGGTGT
>NW_024093369.1:0-12835 GCF_014356525.2 Nilaparvata lugens | reverse complement strand
TTATCTGTTTAATGCAGTGAGTGAGCTTGAAGCTGAACTGAATTATCACGGTATAATGACATGAGTGACTTTTTCAAGGAGAGTGGACATTTAGAGTTTTGTACAGATTGTGAATCTCATAGTTGTGCATGCATACGACTCAGGCAGACAGCAGCAGCTGTTGTTGATACAGTCAAGGATAGAACGTTTTTCTTTGTATGTGATGATCTTCACAAACCCATTGAGAATACTCATGTGACCTCACTGATGTGAAATGTTTCCTGCTGAAAGTTTTCATGCAAACTATGAAGAGTATCAAGGATAATATCAACAAGAGGGCAATGCGTCATTGCCCACCAGGAATTGCAATGAAATTCACTGTCATGTTTGATGATACTTGCATACTGCTAAAATCTTTCTTCAAGTTGGATAAGGGTAGAATGGCTGCTATTGTTAATATTGAGAAGGTACCCAACTGGAGGGATAGGGATGTGAAGATTGTGTTGAGTGTTCTCAATCAGGACCAATACTACAAGTGTGATTTCATATGCGGACAACAATCTAAATGTCTACTGGACTGGGTCAAAAGGAGATCAAATTTGCAGGATTACAAAAATTGAGAGCACAGGACATGTGAAACGATTCAGGCTGGAGGATGGAACATCTGGTGATTCAGCTTTTGAGATTAGCATCTACAAGGCTGTACGCATACCTATGCCACTGCCATCTACTGGGGGATATGATGAAGTTGATGGACCATGCATTGTTCGTGAAAGGAATAAGCCATCAGTTGAGCGTTATGTCACCAACAATGATTATAGCCGAGGAGAAAGACTTCTTCAGCTGTATATTCTGTTCAATACTGCAGATTAATTATAGGTTTGCCAATAAATACTATGTGTAATGAGCCATTTGTTATTATTGTTATCCTACTTCCTCATATAGATAAGAAATTGGGTTTTTATGCTTTCAATGAAGATATCTATTGACATGTTGCAATAGGTTGACCAAGATGCAAAATATCAAAAGATATCCATTATGGTGTAATGGTATACAACCCTGTATACTTACCTTATCAATTGGGACCCTACATCAATCTCTACCCCTGAAGGTTTGAACCCAGGACCTACAGCATGGAAAGTGATGCTGCTAACCACTACACATAATGGATATCTATTAACTAGCTTCAACTATATGCTATTTCAGTCTCGACCTAGAGGAAACATCTATATTGATGTGCAAGATTCTGACCTACTATTATTATATCTATGGGATGAGGGTTGAACATTGAATTAATGAAACTCTCAATCAATGGTTAACACATAAAATGAGGGTTATTTCATACATGAGAGTTAGTTTTAGACAGTGGATCAGCCAAGAGGGTTTATTTCTTTATATTCATATTACAAATGGTAATACATTTGATATTAACTGATTGGTGTGATGAGGGCTACTGCCAAATTGAAACCATCTTGGCCTCAGCTGGTGGGATGATTGGCGGTGGTGGTGGGCTGACTGGCAGCGATAGTGGGAGACTGGTGACGATAGTGGGGCGACTGTGGCGATAGTGGGGCGACTGGTGGCGATAGTGGGGAACTGGCGGCGATAGTGGGACGACTTGACGATGGTGGGGCGACTGGTGGCGATAGTGGGACGACTGGTGGCGATGGTGGGGCGACTGGTGGCGGTTGGATGACTGGTTGTGGTTGGATGACTGGTGTTATGGATTGAGGTCTACTTCTGATGAGCAATCCATCGATGATAAGCAAACTCCATCCGCTGGAATTTCCTTCGAATTTTGACTCCTCATCCAGTAGGGTCATGCATGCTTGGTTGATGATGTCCGGAAGACTGATGATACTGAAGATGGTGTAGTTTGGAGTTTGCTCATCTGGAACAATGCAGAACAATATTGTATTAGTATGGTATGCAGTATTCACCTCTATATATATCTATATATCACTATCACAGATGTGGGGGATGAAGGTGGAATCGGTATCTAGGAGTCGTGGTCGGGGGATGGAGGTTCATAGGTGTTTATGTTCTAGGGATATGGTCCGGAGCTGTATGGGGGAATGTGAATGGGGTCTAGGATCTACTTTGTAATTATAATTTTTAGGTTAGGATGGATTACAACACCAACTCAAAGAACCTAATACATAATTAAACTCATAACTGTATGATTGGAACCTAATTCATAATTGCACTAGTCCTTTTTGACTATGTCATTTACTCTATGGTGTTTATGTTTAGGGATGATGGTCCGGAGGATGTATGGGGGAATGTGGGAATGGGGGTCTGGATCTTTGTGATTATAACGTTTTTCAGGTTAGGATGGATTACAACCACAACTCGAAGACCTAATTCATAATTAACTCTTAACTTGCATGTATTGGAACCTAATCATAATTAAACTTGTCATTTTTGACTATGTCAGTTACTCTATGTATTGGAACCTAATTCATAATTAAACTTGTCATTTTAGATTTAAGTCATTTAGAATTTAATTGTCAGTCTCAAACCATCTACTTCAAAATTCTACTTCTTGAACTTAATTGTTGAATCATGAATATAATATAAATATATATAGAACTATAAAATGCCTGGTACTTACTCTTGATGTTGATAAAGATGAAAGTAATCCAAAACCCAATACACCGAAATCAATCACACACGTACTGGGGCACACACACACACACGTACTGATGGCACGACTGCCCAAGACACAATGTCCCACTCCTTGGCAGAACAACTCCTTTTATACCCCAGTTCAGGATCCGGAGGGAATTTCTTCCTTTTTTACCTTTTTCCATTTATTCCCGATTTTATGTGTTTTTAATTTGTTTTTAATTTTTTTTTCAATTTTTTTTTTATTTTTTTTTATTTTTTTTCATTTTTTATTTTTTTCTTTATTTTTTTTTATTTTTTTTTACCTTGAGGTTAGGGTGGTTGACCTGGATGACCTTGAGGTTAGGTTGGTTGACCTGGATGACCTTGAGGTTGGGGTGGTTGACCTGGATGACCTTGAGGTTAGGGTGGTTGGCCTGGATGACCTTGAGGTTAGGGTGGTTGACCTGGATGACCTTGAGGTTGGGTTGGTTGACCTGGATGACTTGAGGTTGGGATTGGTGACCTGAATGACCTTGAGGTTAGGGTGGTTGACCTGGATGACCTTGAGGTAAGGGGGAGTCTGGGACACTTGTGTCCGAGACTCCCCCTTTTATATCTACTAGTGCTTGAAATATTTCGTCAATTCTGGGCATAGCATGATTTACATCCTCAAGATATTTATTAACAGTAACTTTGTAGTCAGCACATAATAGTATGTCAAAATTAGGTTTAAGAACAGGAACTAGAGTGTGCCCCATTCGGAGTTATCCACCTTGGAAATACAACCTTCACTCTCTAATCTATCTAGTTCTTTTTAAACTTTTTCTTTAAATGAGATTGCTATTGTCTAGGTTTACAAAACATAGGCTTAACATTTTCTTTCAAATTCAAATTAACTTTCCTCATCTTGTAGTGACCTAACTCTTTCTAAATAAATCGCCAAATTCATGGATCAAATTATCTTCTGTTCTTCCAAAGACATATTACAAATTTCAAAACTATTAATCTTGAACAAGGAAATCAAATCTCTACCAAATAATGGCCTAACACCATGTTTCACTACAGTAAGAGTAGCCTACCTTCTTTTTCAACATCATTGTACCTGATTACACTTTAAAACTTTCCAACAGGAACAATATTGGCACCTACATAAGTTTTCAACTTTACATTAGATGGAAGCAGTTTTATTTTTGAAAACAAAGCATGATAGATATTTTCTGGAATAATAGAAATACCCGAGCCAGTATCTAATTCCATTTCAATAGGAATATCATCAATTACGACCTTCATCATAAGTGGTTTGACATCAGTTATTGAAAATAATTCCACTGTATCACAGTCTGATTGAACAAAATTAGTAGACTTGTTTTCTGACTTGCAAACTTTAGCCAGATGACCAACTTTGCTACATTTCTTAATTATAAGTTTTATACTTACATTTGACAAAATCATGATTTGTTTCACCACAGGCAAAACATTTTTTTACACTATCAGACTTGTTACTTATACTCTTAGACTTGAAATCATTTTTTACAAAAGATCTTACCTGCTGTGCACCAGCATGCTTACCTTGCTTACTTTATTCACAAATTGATTGGATTTTTCCATTCTAGCTTCCCTTAAGCTTCCTTCCCCTTAGCTGCAATTTTGATAATTTCTTGAAAAGTTCTGGATTCATCTTCCTCGCAAATTCTGTCTAGAATAGGACCAGGCAAAAGTCCAGCAATAAATTTGTCCTTCAAAATGTTGTTCAACTCACCACCAAATTGCAGTTCATAGCGAGCTGTTGAGATGTACGAACCAATTCCCAATAGATTGTTAGACTGCTGTTTCAAATTGTAGAAATCAATTCGTTTCCGATAGACCGAAATGAAGGGCGAAAATTGTTTTTCAAGAATAGAACAAAGTTCCTCATACGTTTTTGAAGTTGGAGACTCAGGATCACACAGGTTTCGAAGTGTTTAGAAGCTGCATCTCCGATGACTGTCAAAAGCACTGCAACTTTCCTGTCCTTGTCGATTCCATTTGCCACGAAAAGCATCTCAAGTTTTTGAATTAAACTTCCAATCATTGGTAATGTCAAATCGGCCATTGATCCGATATTTGAGAAAATAGTAGTCGTCACATGACCAGAATTGGAACCTGCCGTGGATTCATTCATGATGAAAAACTTCGATCCATTTGCAGGAACACGTGAAGTTATAGTTTACTACTGTTGAATACAGGAACCTGTCCATCATCCATCCTTAGGTTTTTAATCCTCATTGCCATTGTTGTAAAGTGGAATTGAAATAAATATGATGTTTACAAACTCACTGGCTATTTATTTAACACCATTTAAATAATAAATCAAATACAAAATTGAATTACAAACTGGAGTCGCCTTGACCCGGAGAAGAACAGTAGCCATCTTGAATGTACATCTCATTGATACATTAACTATCGAATATGACATTATTGATACTAAATATTGGTTGGGGTTCGATACAATCAATACAACAACAACCAAATCGTCAATCTGTAAGTTTCTTTCAGTAACCTTCCATTTTGTTCGGTTCATTAGTGTGCATAGATATTCTTTTGACCATTGGCTCCAGAAGAATTGCGTCTTGGTTACATGTCCCAACGGCGAGTTGATAGTATTTCTTTAGTCTCTATCGGTTGCGATGATGCGGTCAGGGGTCCACCTACTAGGATATGGCCAGGTGTTAGAACAGAAGCGGCTTCTGCGGGCTGTGAAGACAGTTCAGTTAGCGGTCGGCTGTTCAAAATGCTTTCCATGCGGGTGAATATTGTGTCAAATTCTTCATATGTGAGAGCCTTGTCTCCAATACAGCAATACAACAGCGTTTCAGCAGATTTGATGGCAGCTTCCCACAGGCCTCCATGGTGGGGTGCGTAAGGAGGGATGAATTTCCAATTTATGCCATAGTTGGACAGAAAACAAGTGACATCAGAGGGTAGTGATTCCAAAAGCTTGGCCATTCATGCATTTTTCCAGTGGCAGATACAAAAGTTTTGGCATTGTCAGAGCATAGCGTATGAGGCGTACCTCGTCGGGCAATGAATCGTTGTAGTGCGGTGATAAAGTGGTTGACCGACATAGAAGACAGAAATTCAAGATGAGTAGCTTTTGTGGCAAAACACACAAATATGCACAAATATCCTTTTGTAGTTTGTGCACGTTTTAGCAGAGATGTCTTGCAGACAAAAGTCCAGCAAAGTCCAAGCCAGTCACATTGAATGGTTTGTTGATGGTGACCCGTTCAGCAGGTAGCGGGGCCATGCGTTGTTGCAAATTTGAGCAGCGAAATCGGTTGCAGATGATGCATTGGAGTATGACACGATGTACCTGATTACAAGCTGATAATATCCAATATTGTTAGCATACTGCAGATTGGGTGGTGCGAGGACCAGCATGACAGCTCATGAGATGCTGTTGTCTAATAATGAGAGTAGAAATATGTTCATTTTTTGGTAACAATAACAGATTTTTAGTTTCACTGGAAATAGGCGCATTCTCCAGATGACCAGATAGGCAGATCAAATTCTCATGATCAATATAAGGCTGCAGAGTCAATAAATGTTTGGGGCATTTTCCGAGTTTAACTCATTTATTTCCTTCTGAAATTTGACCTTTTGCATGACTTGTATAATGAGCCTTCTAGCAATCTCCATTTCAGAGGCAACAACATCAATAGCAGCAGGGTGTGGTTCACAATCACAAAATTTTTGAATTAATTTGTTACTATAGCCACGGCGGGCGATCTTGATTCTGTTAATGGAGTGTAGTATATACACAAAAATTCGGCATAATTTTCCAAATTTGATACACATTCACAAGCGGTGTATAGCGGGTTTGCTAGCGGTTCATCTTGGGAAGTTGCAAGAATATACAGCGGGTTTGACTTCATCTCAGGTATTGTTTCACTGACAATGTGATTAGACACAGGAAAATCAACAGAGAGGCATTGAAATGCGGCAGAAGCATGCCACCAAGTATGACAGGAAACGAGTTCAGTTGGCAGTAGTACACGAGAAGCAATATCAGCACAGTTGTTAAGCAAGGACACATATTCAATAATGTTCGGGTTTCACTAATTGAGTGATTTGCTGTACACGATTAGCAACAAAAATTGTAAGTAGGCGTATTGATCCAGTCCAAGGCGGTTCTGGAATCAGTGTAGAGACGAATTTCCAGCAGGTTGTATTCTGATAGAGTTGGTAGAATGACAGATACAAGTGTGCTAACAAGAGACAGCATTTCAATTCCAATCGAGGGATTGTCAGGGTTTTGAGGGGTGCAACATGACTCTTGGCGGCAATAAGAAGACAATCATAAAGCGGTTTTCAACTTCTTCATGAAGGTACAAGCAGGCAGCATATCCTTTCTCTGAAGCATCAGCAAATCCCAACAGTCTAATTGAGGAATGGGAACAAGCTAACAGTCTTGGTATGCGAATCTGGTGTAATTGGTTGATAGCAGTAACCAAGGATTTCCAATGAGTTAATAGTGGTGCAGGAATTTCATCATCCCATCCAAGGCATTCAGACCACAGAGTGTGCATGAATAACTTAAACAGTAGAATAAGCGGTGATAGCCATCCCAGTGGGTCATAAATTCGTGCAATGAAAGCGAGTATTGTTCTTTTTGTGCTTTTTTCAGAAAAGGCAGAGATGAAATATCGGAAATCATCAGCAAGCGGACTATACACAATACCAAGGACTTTGGCGATATGCTCAATCAACCAGGTCAGGTGTTGGAATTCCATTTCCTAAATTCAAACGAGGCGAGTGACAATAGCTCATTGAGTTCTTTGATAAGTGAATGTGCGGTATTCAGGTCATTGCTTCCGCCAAGTATGTCGTCGACATACGTTGCGACTTCAGTACTTGACTGGCGAGTGGGAAAGCTTCACCTTCGTCCTCCACTGATTGTTGCAGAGAATGCTGAGCAAGATACATGCTAGAAGATACTCCATAAGTCACTGTTAACAGTTCAAATTCTTGAATTTTTTCTTGGGGGTGGGTTTCGAAATATATGTTGATGCTGGCGGTCTTCAGGTCTCAGCAAGATTTGTCTGTACATTTTTGCAGTCTGCAAGGATGACAAGGCGGTATGAACGGAAGCAGGTTATACTTGGACTATGTTGTTTGAAGTTTGGGTCCAGACAACAACACATCGTAAGTGAGAGCCCATGGCGTCTTTGCTGGGTGCATGAAAACAACTCGAATTTTTGAGTGTTATCGTTTTTCTTATATTGCATGATGTGGATGATGTAATCTACAGCAGAATCAGCGATTTTCAAGTGGTCTAAGTCACGATACTCATGCATGAAGTCAGAGTATTTGGTTTTAAGTTGTGAAGTTGTGAATTGTAAATCCTTCACAGATGATACGATGTTTCTGATATTTATAGAGCAGTCTCTAAATTCCCTCTTTTGCGAATAAATTCACAAAAAATTGAGGCCATCCGGCTCGCAAAATTACTGGGTTCAAACCTCAGCTCTAGCTCAGTGGTAGATACATGAATTTTACAAATACAAATAATCACCATAAGGTTCAATGACCGGTGATTGATGATTCTTACCGCTGCTTTATGAAGTTCTTGGAGAATACCAGTGAGAAAATTAAAAGAATATTTGATGACTGATTATCAGTAACCATGTACCACTAGAGAATGATAAGGACCAACTATAGTCGTTTCTAGTTGATTCTTAAAACGCTCGTCGTGAATACAAGTATTCACCAATATACCCTTCCAAAATTCCTTAGAACTTACAACGCCAGTTCTTGAAGCTCTCTGGATCCTTATATGATATAACTGGAACCTTATTACTATAATTTTTTAATATACTTGTTCTGGCAGATAAGATGAATATCATCAAAGGATGATAAATATTGAGTGCTCTGAATAAGATTAATATACTTGATTCAATAATTTTAAGTGCTGCTAAATATTTGTTGGTATTAAAACAGCTCAAACTGTATATCACGAGATGAGTTAGGATATAATAAAAAATTCTATGAGTTTGTATGCTGACATAAAACACAAAATATATTCCCATAAAAAAGATGTGCATAAAATATTCGATATATCTATAATTTACTTAATCAAATGTTTTCTAAAATCTGAATAATTATCACAGGCTTTGCTAATATTCACAATAGTGAGTTTCAAATTCATAATATATTATATTTAATACTGATACTTAGACTTCCAATCAATACAAAATTCTGCAAACAAAAACCTGTTCGGTCTATAAGTTTGATATGATATACTTTGTTCAATTAACAAAATTATAATTAATAAATTATATTCAAACATGAGATCTCAGGGATTTAATATGAATCCGGGCTGTGCATGGAAGTAAGCTTCCTACATATATTAAATAAATTTATAAAATGTTCTTATGAACTATGTGATATTATTCAACACGTGGTGACTTTTTATTTAATTCAAGTTAATTTGAATAGCGCTTTTTTATTAATTCCCCCACTGTACGTAGAAAACCTAAAACGAGCTCGTTTGACTTATCACTCACTGAACTGAAGTTCTTGACGGTCTCGTGGATTGAATTATTATTTCCAATAATTAATTAGGTAGGCTCCTTTTCGTCTCTGCTGGGCTAACGCGTGGTCCAGATTCTTATAAGTTCCTTTCCGAATTACAGATATATTTATGGGGAATAGTTACGAATTACGAACTCTTTGACAGCACTGAGTTCACAGATAATTAACATTTAATACAAATACTTCACATTAAAAAGGGTTTGGCTTAATAGTTTTAAAATTTTAAAAAGAGGAAGAAAGAACCCCAAACTCGATGTGCATCCTCTCAGGTTGGGATCTTAAGCCAGAAGAAGGAGGTTTTCAGAAAAAATTGTCTCTTCCCCGAATAATTCTGTAAGCTACTCTCTGATTGGCCTTCAATTTAATAAACTCAATACAATTGGTTGCCTTGGAATCAGGGCTTCCTCGACTTTATAATAGAAAAAATTAAATAAAAAAGTTTTTATACAAATATATGGAGTGTATCTTAATTGATTTCATAAATAAATCATAACATGCGATTTTAATACATTTAGTTTTTATATGAGTTTTGTATACTCTTGATTTATCATGCTTTTTTAGATTATAATAAATATTTATACAGAGATAATATTGTTCGTATTTCTACACATCGACTTCCTTTAGTATACATAATATATCCTTTATGAGTAAATTTTATATAATTCAACCTGTTATACTGGTTGATCGAATAATCAGCTGATTCGTTCAGCATTGATTCTAATAATTATCGATTTATCCAAGATCGACTAATTCTTTTCAAAATGTAAACAAATAATTCTAACCTCAATGTTCATGCACTTTTATTTTTTTATAATCCGCCAATAATAAGTAAGCTGCTTTATAATTTTTGATCTTACCAATGGGTTCTCATAGTTATTAAATCACAATTATACATGTTTTCTTATCGTTTTTGATAATGCTATTACTCCTAATCGCTAAAAATACTTGATTTAAGTTGATTTATCCTTTGACTAGGTCTAACCTTCTTCCCATTTTATAATTCTATTAAATTCATTGGTTCATTTTAAAATATTTGGTGGTATTAAATTACCACGTGACACAATACGCCCTCTGATTTCTGATTCAAACGACAATTTGAGAATATAATATAATTTTATGATCCAGTTGGTTTTGGATCAGAAATCACACATGTTACAAAGTCTGTTAATAAATCTATTGAAAATTCTATCTTCTAACATTCAACAACATATACAACAATAAATAAATTCAATTCAATACATACGCTTTACATTGGCCAATCTCCTTCTACACACAATACACAAATATAAATTATCTCCTCCTCCATACACAATAAACCTTTTTTCTAATCCACGCTTTGCCCTCAGGTTAGAAGCACATTTGAACGTTAGTGCAAAATCATTGCCAACCTAACAAACTGGTAATTCTCTGACTTGCAGAATATAATATTTTCTTCTCCTTGACATAGAACAGTGACTTGTACATTTTTATTTCATTCTCTTGCAGAATTTGGGCTTTGCTTTTATATAACGAATATTTTTAAGGATAATCTTTGGTAAGTTTTATTAACAAGAACTTCTTATTCATTTGATACAGGACTTGGCTTAATGCTTTTTGTGGTAACTATGCGGTTTGATCATTTGGTGGATAATTTTATTGATTTTCCAATTAGTTCACATAAATAATAATATATAATATTTCTATAACATCTTTACATACAATTCACATTTATATGACACTTGAGTTTCTTATTGGGGTATCAACTTAGACGACTTAACAGGCACTGATCATTCTGGTTCTCACAGTGAACAGCTGATCCTTGGATGCTTGGTGGCTTCTATTTATTCAACTGTCGCCATTTTGATGCTTCTTTAAGATATACAACGGAAGTTGGCTTTTAAATTGGAAGTTATTTATTCACTTGTTTCATTAGTGAGGATGGTGTTAAAGATGGTTTCTAAATTTGTTCTTTCTTTATTTTCAGGTATGCTGGTCGAAGTGATACTCATCTGCTAAATAAGTGTGTTGCCTGGCGTTCGTTTGGTACGTATTTGTGACAGGTAAGGTCAGTGAATCCAATATTATTATTTACTTTCTTATCGCTTATTATCTCGATATACGGTTTGAGATTAGAGATATTCTCCCACCAAGTTAATTTGGTTTGCTGCTGTCCGGTTGTTATTTATAGATGTGGCTGTCCTGATGATGATTTATCCTTCATAAATATAAAACCCAGGTATCTTGTATACCTTTTCAAACAATTCTTAGCTTCCTTAATGGTAATATATTTCAGTCCATTCTTTTTCCAATCATCTTGTAGTCTTAATGCATTTTTCCTCTCACTTTCTTTAATATTCTCGGTTTCAGTTCGTATAAATTAGTAGGCTCACAACAATAAACATTTTTATAATATTACCTTTCCCATCCTCAATGATAGATTCTTTTAACACAACAACATAAATTTTCTATCATACCTACAACGCAGCCCTTTATCAATGTCACAGCCATAACAAATAGTATACAATACATGAGAACATTTATCATTTCTTTAACAATATAATCTCTCAACATGTAATAGTCAGGTACTTTCACTCTCTTATTATAATTTCTTATTTCTTTTAATCTTATTGAACACTGTGATGATTTTTTAAATAGACCTCATGAGAAGAGAGAAAATTGTGATTACCTTTTAAAATGAAAGAATTTGCTAAAGGAATGTTTAGCGACCGAGCGATAAAGCTTACTTATCAGTAACTGTATATTAGATAAGAGTACCGTTCTGTACTGCATATTTTCTAGAAAATTATTTAATAAAACTATAATTATTCTGCATATAAAGCACGAACCATTTATGAACTGCTCATTGAATTTTGAGGTTACACTTTGTTTACTACCGATCAGATGTTTTAAAGTAGCTCAACACAGCTGACTGATTCAACGAATTTTAAATGTCATGCCAGATTCATGCAAGCTATAATTTTATTTCTAAAAAAGTAAAAACTATCAATAAAGGACCAAGAATTTCGAATAAAAAATAAAATGTATGCATTATTGTTGAAATTATTTATTACTTAAAAATTATATTATAAATGTCAAGTATTATTGTAACTAACAGTCATAGCATGAACATTATATTATTGATAAAAACGGCAGAAATTATTATAACAGTCTCAAACATAATAAAAATTGTATAGGATATTAATTTATTAATTATTACTTCAACTGAACCACATGGTGATTGAATCTCTTTGGCAAGCCTAAGCCCATCATAGTGCATAGAAATAGCACCAAAAAGGTGATCATTTGAAAACAACACATGTTAATCTACTATCAGACAACAAACCTGCCTTATCATATACGCTAGTTAGGATGTCAATCCCGGACTGATTTCCAATCCCGTATTTCGGGATATCCAATATCAATCCCGGGATCCCGGGACTGATCCCGGGATTGGCTAAATCTTTTTCATGCATTTTTACCAATTGTTCCTCCTCAATTACATGTTCAGTAACAGTGTGTGGAGATGAAAAAGGGCCCATTAAAGAGGGAGAGGCTATTATTGAAATGAAAAAAAAATACTTGGGAATAATATTAAATATATGAACATTCTATTTCTATAAATGTTTTCAAGATTAGGAGTAACTGTTTTTTTTCATGTCCTACCTTAAATTTGCTGTGTCTCAGATGATAGTGA
>NW_024093368.1:0-13220 GCF_014356525.2 Nilaparvata lugens | reverse complement strand
AAGGATTCAGACATAAACTTGTAGGAATCTAGAAATTTAATTTTGCCTACTGAAAGTGTCAAAAAATTAAAAAATGTATCAAACAAATAATTTCTTGTGCGAAAACAATCGAATGCAAAGTATGAAATTGGCGTATGTATACGAATGCTCAGAAAAGAAACTTTGCACGTTATGGATTCTTCTACAACGGAAAGGAATTACAGTGTGTTTATTGCTTGCATGCACTGAGATTGCATAAAGCTCGTACATGTTGTCTGTCTACAATTAGATACGCCTCGGTCTACTATAGATATTCTCGGAGAGCACACTTAAAAAGCAACGCCTGCGCTTTGTACAGCACATAGAAAATTTGTGAAATTTTTCTTAACTGTCAGGTGGAAAGCAAACCAATCAGTATAAAGATGGATTCACTCATCTAGCATTCACTTTAATCTGATAGTAGAGAATTTTTTCCTCAGGGAAATTATTTTTTCCCTCACACTTTTCCAATTTTATCTGAGATTTTCGAATTATTGGACATACTAGATACAGGTCATCTACATTATTGTAGTGCAAATGATTTCTCAACTATTGTTACAAATTCCGATGAACTTTGGAAATGCTTGTATGACATTGCAGATAAAAAATGTAAAAGATCATTGACCTCTCTCTGTCAATAGAGCTGATACCCCAAGTGATATAGGTCTGAGGATATCTATGTCCATTTTTATCAAGAGATACGCCCCCTCAGAGTCAACTCTGTTACAGCTAAGTGCACATTATTGTTCATAACATAATCGAGGTCATGCAGTGTTTTAGCTTTGCTAAATTCAAAAATTAACTCACCTCTTGATGTCAATTTCATTCAATGAATTTGATTCTATTGCAAAAAATATTAAATTTTCAACAGGATTCCAAGGCGATGATTTACCGTTAACAAAAACAGAAAATGTACATTTTTCCAATTTTATCTGAGATTTTCGAATTATTGAACATACTAGATACAGGTCATCTACATTATTGTAGTGCAAATGATTTCTCAACTATTGTTACAAATACCGATGAACTTTGGAAATGCTGTATGACATTGCAGAAAAAAATGTAAAAGATCAACTTAGATCATTCTGTTAAGACATCATAGAGCTGATACCCCCAGTGATATAGGTCTGAGGATATCTATAGCCATTTTTGGAATACTTTGATAAATTAATTACAAATAAAGAAAATGCAAGAATGTTAATTATATCTCCCAGTGCTGGGGGAAAAAACAAATCTCTTATTTAATTTAGTATTTGCTGAAAATGGTTTAAAATTTAAGCACATTTACTTATTTACCTATATGGACTTTAACATGATGAAAAAAGAAAAATTCAAGCTCATAGATAGATAGTCACTAGATAGATCTGCGATAGTGCTTGAGAACCAAATTTTGTAACAAATTAAATGCTTCAATTACTTGAGATGTCATATAAAAAGCAACGCCTGCGGTTTGTACAGCACATAGAAAATTTGTGAAATTTTTCTTAACTGTCGGGTGGAAAGCAAACCAATCAGTATAAAGATGGATTCACTTTAATTTGTCAGTAGAAAAGGGAAAAAGGGACATTATACAGATTCACTCATTTAGCATTCACTTTAATTTGACAGTATAAAGATGTATTCACTCAGTATAAAGATGGATTCACTTTGCATTTAAAGATTTTAGGGTTGCATTTAAAGTAATATCCTTGCACTTAAAGATCCTTGCAACTAACTCTAGAACGAGAAACTTAAAGAGTAATAGGGTTTTAGCACATCTACAAAAGAGTTTCTTATCTATACTAGACTGGAATTTAATCTGTCAGTATAAGTTGAATTGGGTTCTTAGAGCTCATGATGCTGACTTAAGATCTGACTGAGAGAATAATTTGAGCATATCTTCAAGGTTGACTCTCACTGTCAGTATTTAGCACATCTACAAAAGAGTTTCTTATCTATACTAGACTGGAATTTAATCTGTCAGTATAAGTTGAATTGGGTCTTAGAGCTTCATGATGCTAACTTAAGATCTGACTGAGAGAATAATTTGAGCATATCTTCCAAGGTTGACTCTCACTGTCAGTATTTAGCACATCTACAAAAGAGTTCTTATCTATACTAGACTGGAATTTAATCTGTCAGTATAAGTTGAATTGGTTCTTAGAGCTTCATGATGCTAACTTAAGATCTGACTGAGAGAATAATTTGAGCATATCTTCCAAGGTTGACTCTCACTGTCAGTATTTAGCACATCTACAAAAGAGTTTCTTATCTATACTAGACTGGAATTAATCTGTCAGTATAAGTTGAATTGGGTCTTAGAGCTTCATGATGCTGACTTAAGATCTGACTGAGAGAATAATTTGAGCATATCTTCCAAGGTTGACTCTCACTGTCAGTATTTAGCACATCTACAAAAGAGTTTCTTATCTATACTAGACTGGAATTTAATCTGTCAGTATAAGTTGAATTGGGTTCTTAGAGATTCATGATGCTGACTTAAGATCTGACTGAGAGAATAATTTGAGCATATCTTCCAAGGTTGACTCTCACTGTCAGTATAACATTAGATGGATTCACTTTAATTTGACAGTAGAAAGATGGATTCACTTTAATCTGTCAGTAGGGAATTTTTCCTCCAAAAAGGGAAATTATTTTTTCCCTCACTGTCTCTCTTCCTCCCCCTCGTCCTCACTGGGAGAGGGGTGAGGGAGAGGGAGAAGGAGAGGGAGAAGGAGAGGGAGAAGGAGAGGAGAGGGAGAGGGAGAGGAGAGGGAGAGGGAGAAGGAGAGGGAGAGGGAGAGGGAGAGGGAGAAGGAGAGGGAGAGGGGGAGGAGAGGGAGAGGGAGAGGGGGAGGAGAGGGGGAGGAAAGGGGGAGGAGAGGGGGAGGAAAGGGGGAGGAGAGGGGGGAGGAAAGGGGGGAGTTTGCGCATGCGCAGAGGGGGAGGGGGGAGGGGGGAGGGGGATTTGCGCAAAATTTTTTCCTTATTTCTCGCGGATTGCGCAAAAATTCTTAGCAGTACTCTTGAATTTAAGCTACTAAAAACAGTATTTCGATTCACAATTGAAAACATTGTCTAAATCAATTAGTGATGATATTGAGCTAAAGTATGTTAGTAGGTCGTTGTTTGATCAGAAATCAGACGAATGAAGACATTATGTGAACAACAAAGTAAAAACAATAGTTTAAAACATGTTGATACAGATTTGCTAGAAACTAAATTGAAAGAATTAAAAGACAATCTAATTGCACAAAATAAACTTAACTTTATTAACAGGCAAGATTATAATTTGAAAGTAGTTGATCTACAATCAACATTCAATATTATGTTGGCTGATGTGCAAAAGAAACTTGATGAAAAAAATTCAGCTTCTCACCAAAAGCTAAAAGATGACATTATGCAGATGATTATGAAAGGTGAAGATTTTCAGAAATATTAAATGAACAGTTGTTCAACTTTTCATACTATTTGATTGCACAATATGTAAAAAAGAGGTACATCTTGACATGAGTGAAGCTGTACAACATAATTTGAATTCTGATCAGGTGCAAGAGTTGTTTTTGAAAAGAATGTTCAGTGATAGGCGACCAAGTGATGCAGGAAAAAAAAGAAAAAAATATGACTGGGAAATAGATTAGTAGTAGTGTAGTTTGAAAGATTTTAAAGATTTTAAATGTGGGGATATTTTTAATATGCAAATTAAGCAGGTGTTAACTGGGGCAGCAGATGTCAGTTAACACCTGCTACAACAAAGATGGCCGCCGCCGCCGCTGGGGAACCGTTGGGGACACCTGCTACACTTCCTATTGGTTGGGGTGGTGGGGGCACTAGGGAAGGGGGACGCCATTTTGAACACACCCATGCTGGGTAGGGGAGATGGACACCTGCTACAATGGCCTCTTCCTATTGGTTGGGGTGGTGGGGGCACAACGCCATTTTGAACACGCCCCTTGCTTCCTATTGGCTGGGGGCGGGGACAAAATGGCCGACTGGGGATGGGGGGGTGGAGCAAAATGGCTGACTAGGGCTGGGGGGGGGTGGAGGGGGAATGGCTGACTAGGGCTGGGGGGGTGGAGGGGGGCGTGGCCACGCCCCTTGATTCCTATTGGCTGGGGGCGGGGACAAAATGGCCGACTGGGGCTGGGGGGTGGAGGGGGGAGGCCACACCCCTCGATTTCTATTGGATAGGCAGCTCTCTCAAAACTCCACTACTAGTCACGTTACAGAGCGTGACATAGACTTGAAGACGGGATACTCCTGAATGACAAGTGGATTTATAGAGCTCATCGTGATCTTTCAGCTGCTCTGAAATGGAATAAATATTACGTTGACACAGCGAGCTGATAAAGAGCTGATTTCTCAAGTCAAAACTTGGAACGTCAACACGTAAATATCAGGTGTTCCACAGGGTTCAAATTTGGGGCCGTTGCTCTTCATAATATTCATAAACGATTTGCCGGCTGTCATAAAGCATTCGTCTTGTCTGCTGTATGCAGATGATGTGAAGATCTTCAGGGTGATTAGGTCTGAAACTAATTGTCAGCTGCTTCAAAGTGATGTAGATAGTTTTTTTGATTGGTGCTTGAGAAATCAGCTCAGAGTTAATATTGGTAAATGTGCTACGCTGTCTTTCACAAGACAAAGAGATCCGCAAATTCCCATCTATAGAATCAATAACCAAATAATTAAGAGAGTGGACCATTTTAAAGACCTTGGTGTAACTTTTGATCCTGAGCTCAATTTCAATCATCATGTGAGAAGTTTATGTTCCAGAGCATGTTGTGCCGGGCACTCTCTTTAATTCAGGCCTTTTCCCAAGTTATAATAGTAAATTTAATACGCAATAGACTAGAGCCATTGTTGTAAGTGAGTTAGCGAAATAAATTATTTTCTCTCTCTATTATGAACGGCCATGACTTCGAGTTTCCCATGATAGATATTTGAAAATTGTGGCTCCGAGTCGTCGAGGAATGTAGATTATGGAATTATCTCTAAAACTTAGCCTTCTTGTCGCGACATAAAATGCGATAAGTTGGAAAACAGCAAGCATTGAAATTATAACAAACTACCGATTTTGCAGTTACTATTTGGTCCAAAGGCTGTAGAAGCCACGTGACGATTGGTCAAATTGATTCCATTCGCCCAATAGGAGACCTGTTTCTAAATACAGTAGTGGGGCGATTCCCCAGCCGACAGACAGATTACGTTCCGGAGGACACTTTGCTAGGAGCACTACGAGAGTAAAGATGTAGTCATTATGTTTCGCCCTTTTGGGCAAGTTTATAAGTTTATTTCAGTAGTTAATGTAGGAGCTAGTTTTATTTTTTATTAATGTTTAGATTTACTAGTAGTGCCATGTCCTGAAAGGTTTAATTGTGTTTCTTCATCATGTACGAATAATTGTTTCTTCAAATAACCGCTAAGGTACGTAAAATAAGGTTAAAATATAATTTAGGGAATAATTTAAGTGTTATAAATTGATTGAAACTTCCATAAGAGTATTGAATTAATTAAGCCTGTTATTTTTCAAGTTAATAATATTGATTGAGAATAATCCTTTTGATTTTATTAGTGATGGAAGATGCTTATAATTTTTTTCTACAGAAGTATGGAAAGTTTTCAGTTACGTTACATTTGAGTTATTGTTCCTGGAGATATATATTAGCGTAGAGTATTGCTGAAAGTCAGGAAGATAGCCTTTAAATTGAAATGAAACTTTTAAGAATTGTTCATATTGAGTTTATGACATTTTTTAATTTATATTTTTCAGACTCTGTTTTCTTATGTCATTAAGGCTTTTGAATGATTTAGTAAATTTTTTATGATAGAAATCTTAATAGATGAAGAAGAAAGTTTTTCTTCTCCAGGAAATTAATATTAATCAATGTTCAAATTTTAATACAATTTAAATTATTTTCTATGTGTCTACTAATTTTATTTAATTAAAGGTGAATCTTATAAGGCAAACATTATCTTTCCTTAAAGTGAAATTTTCAATATTTTTTTCTTTTATTGTGTTATAAAGTGTCTTGTTTTATTAGGTGATAAATTCATAATTTCAGTTGATACTAGTTTTTGACTTGTATTTGTAGGTAAATCAAATCATAAACTCTGGAATGTTCATTTTTAATTAAGGTTCTGAGCAGTTTTGGGCGAATGCCCGTTATTTACACTTGGATTGCGTCCTATAGTTCATAATATAAATAAAATAAATGTTGGCTAGCGCACAAGTTTCCAACAATACTAGCCGAGCTACTATATGAAAAATTGTATTTGATTTCGCAAACCAAACGAAAAAATCATATAAGTTAACATCATAATTAATGAAGTATTCATTTTCTAAACGCATTATATTATTTATTACGGATTTTCATAAAGGTTGCATTGTATTTCAATGACACTCTGGCAAGTAAATTTGTTTTAAATCTGTTAAATTTTGAGAATGAAATCAGAACGTCAAGATAAAATCTAAATTAAATAACAGAATAAACTCCTGTTTTAGCTTTTGATGAATTGTAGGAAGAGTTAGAAATTAATGCTGTAATACATTTATTTACAGCGGTTCATGTGTGTCCCCAAATCAACTTCTTGTACTACCACCCCTTTGGTTCCGCAACTTTATGTAAAACCGCTTCAAGACACCCGTTCAGACGACAGGTCTAGGGACGTAAGAGGACGTCGCCGTCAAGCCAAATTCAACCGGTAAAAGCTCACCGCCAAAAACAAGGTACTGTAACCCCGACGATAAAGCAACGTACAAACCAACGAAAGTGCAGTGTAGTGAAACAAAGGTTCATTCGAGAATGTCAATAAAAAGTGGGATTCAAAATTATATGAAAGGGTTATATGGGTTACTATCGACGAAATTTGGGTTCAACGGGTTTTTTTTCTTCTTGAGTAATTTCATGTTGAAATTGATTGGTTATTTTATGACTGATCTTGTTTGGTTTTGTGACGTATTGCTGTCTAAACGGGGATAGTAATGCGCCCCCGAATCAGATGAAGAATGTCAACAAAGTAACATGATATTGTTGTTTCTGTTGTTCGATTTTAGCTGCCAATGTTTATTGAAGCTGTTTGTATTTTTCTATTATTTCAAATTGTAGTGGTATTCTATAGAAAACCTATTAAATCAGGCATGGCAAGATTAATTGAAGTTTTCTTGACTCTAGCCCGTTCACCTGCATGAATTAGGTATAGACTCAGGTATTTTCTAGATGTGTCGGCCTATTTCTAAATTCTAAATTTTATTCTAAATTATCTTCTTTGGCACAATGTCAACAGATTGGATTCATTCGGAGAACCTGCTCTCAATTTGATAATCACAATATTCTTATTCTATTATATAAGACACTTATCAGAAGTTTATTAAACTACTGCTCTGAAGTATGGGATCCATATCTCGCCTCTCATAAGCTGGAATTAGAAAGAGTTCAAAGTAAATTTTTAAGGTTTGTATATTTCAAGCGTTTTAAAATGTTCTGTCCTTTCAATTTTCCCACAGCTAACCTGAGAGCCATATTTGATATTCAATCCCTGGAAGCATCTAGGAGCTGTAAATTGCTTTTGTTCATATATAATATATTGAACAACCGTGTCTAATCAACCTACCTCCTCTCATTGCTGAATATATATGTGTCTTCAGTTTCACGGCGTTCCGGCTTCAGATTTCTTCCTCCCCAATGCAACTCCAATAGTCACTTCAATTCTCCAATCAACCGCATGATGAATCTTTATAATTACCATAGTTTTCACCTAGACCTTTTTCATATGAATCGCAGTCAGTTCAAGAAGGCATGTAAGCGGCTCCACCCAATGTGACACCTATTTTTCCCACGCTAGACCTCATCAAATTACAAAGAGTACCATATTTAGTAGATGACTTCCTTTCATTCTTAGCTCTGTTATCATTTATCTCATTATTGGAATGTTATTTGTATTTTCTTGATTCCCCTCTCATTATTTTCTCATATTGTAAATGGTTTCTAGTACAGTATAATAATAGTATAGTATCTAGTATTTAGTATATTAAGCTTTCAGTATATTTAGATTCTCATCACATTTTTTTCTCTTTACAAATATGAAATAGTTTTTTCCTTATGTCTTTCTCTTGATTTTTAAGTTTTTTTGTAAAGTGCTTATTGTAATTTTTTTGATTGGGGAGCAATTTTTGGGTTTTCCCGTATGCTCCCATATTGTTGTAAATAAATAAATAAATATCACCCATATTCATGTAGACCTACCACGTTATAATGGCAGTGTTTGATTGGCAATGGTATTGCTATCCTTGTCTATCATTCAACAAAGCAGATACCGCTTTCTCTTTCTCGCATTGCTCTGTTGCCAGATCGTCTTTTAACAATGAAAAATACATAAACAAAATATTTAATCTTGATCATTGAAATTCATTATGAAATTATTGAAAAATATAATTTCTTGCTTAATAATATATTATATATATATTGATTATTAAAACGGGAATAAACAGTTAATATTACATCAATAAACCTGTATAAGCTATCGTCTAAAGAAGGCATTGACAAGACAGAGGATCGGCAACGTTGTTCTGCTACCTTTCTCCACTGCCATTATAACGTGGACCAAACTGTGGAAGTTAGTTGGAGCTTTTTTAAGAGTTTAGAACTCTTCAGAATGTAAATATCTGATCATGTCCACGTAACACAAACTATGACTTGGATCGAACTTGAAGGTCACCCAAATTTGAATTTTAAACTGTTATTTTCATACGAATATCAAGTGACGAAGCAGTGTGTGATTACATAACCTTATCTTTTGGACAACATTAACATTTTATCAAAAATTTTGGAGAGAAATAGTACAGGCTCAGCCTAGTTTTTCCTCCAATGTCATAATTGTATTATGATTATAGTATTTTATACAATAAATGAATAAATGAATGAAATGAATGAATGAATACGATCCCCAATCATACATCATTTTATTTCCCTCTTGAAAGAAATGTTCAGCTCTTTCTATACAACACCTGGAAGCATGACAAATTGAAAACTTAACTAACTGAAAACTTGACATAATGAAATTTTGAAGAATCGAAAATAGGCCAATAACCATCTTCGGTTGTTCAAGACTCTATATGAATAGAATAGAAAAATCTTTAATCATACATCAAAATACATATGAATAGCGTCAGTTTGAAATTACATTATACGTCTTAACTATAGTTTGTACACAAATAAAATGCAAAATAAATCAACGATTGCTGTAGTTGTCAAACTCCTGCAAATACAGAGATAAGCTCACCAAATATTCCTTCTAATTTTTCTCAAATTTCGATGTCTGCAATTAACTTTGAATTACCTATCAAATTGATAAGAGAATATCCTCATTTGAAAATTCATTTTTTCTCAAAAATACATATCCAATCTCAGTAAATATGCCAACCGATAACAGATATTATAGTTGTGAGTCTGATTTCTCAACTCTAATGGACTATTCCCTTAAAAACATGGTCACATCGATTGACCATAAATTGTTGAAAACCCAAGTTTGAGAGAACAACGATCTCACTGAGTTGAAACATTATTCTTATTGTCCGCTTCTGCTGTTCAAGAATCTTATCCAAATTTCTAAAATATGTTATCCAAATGAATGAATGAATGAATGAATTTTATTTGCCAAAAACAAAATACAAAAAAGCTTTACAAAAATTAAATATAAGTATATGCTACTGCACTTAAACCAAGATACATACATTTATTAATTAGATATAATAACGAAATGATATCCTTTACATTACAAACAATAGTTTTAAAATGAAGATTCAATTTATGATCACATGCATAAGTACAGTAGGTGAGGCAAAAACACCGGCAAAAGGAAGATTCCTTGTGCGCCAGTGTGAGTCGTAAATCAGCTTAATCAGGGATGTAAATATGTAGAATCTCAAGTTAATCAGTCGAGTAGTTGAGACGTGATGATGCGTCAAACAAAATGTTCCTATCCCATACGTGTATAAGCCAGTTCTTTCCTTTATCATAGTATAGATTTATTTACTGGATCAATTATCGAGGGATAACATAGTTTGTGGCAGAGAATTCTGAGGTATCCTCAGCATCAATATTAATTAGCCATGAGAAATGCAGTTAAAATGAGGGGGAAATCAAGGTCTAGCGAGGCTACCATAGATTGCTTTGACTTTGAGTGAGGCTCGAGAACTGAAATTCAATTTGGTGTTCCTCTCCACAATCCTGTTTGAAGTCTCTCTGAACTCTTACTAATTCCCGGGAGAGACGCTGACACTAACAACACAAAGGCGGGCAATACGCTTTGTAGGAGATTGGTACTATCCAGCTATATCACAGAATACCTGTCAATAGTTCTACATTATTCACTTCATCTTGATTTGCTTACCTATGAAATTGTAGGATGGGGAGGAACAAACTACGTTGACCTCGACCCCCTTATAAAAGTGCAAAAACTAATAATTAAAATAATTAAGCAGAAGCCACCTCGTTATCCATCAGACCAGCTCTACAATGAGTTTGGTGTGATGGACGCAAGACAACTCTACTCCCTAGAAATTATTTGCAGACTGCACAAGAACCCAGAAAGCTTTCAAAATAGGAACCACTGTCATAAAACTAGAAATAGAAGCCTACTTATCACGAACGTGGCTAGGAAGGCAACATACCAACGACACTTCAACCACCTAGCACCAAAACTCCACATTTACTTCCTGTACACATCAAGATGATAGAAAACTCAAGAAAATTTAAATGCGCCGTTGAAAACTGGATCACAACAAGTGGAAGACATAATATAGAAACCATAATTTCGAACAATATGTGAGCTCACTTACCCAATGTATTTGCACCCCCAATCTAAATTTAATTGTATTACTACTACACCTGCTCTAGAGCATGGGTTTCCCATAGTTGAGTAGGTTAATTTCCGAAAAAATGCTATTCATTTATATTTGTAGTAAATTTCATATATTGTATTTTTGAATATTATGTACATTTTATTGATTAGATTGTTTATTTGTATATTAGTAAAAATAAAATTTATTTGTATTGTATATCTTCAATTATTGGCAGAGCGAAGTGAGGTCTAAGATTCAAATAGATGGTTTTCCATTTCTCTTCATATTGAATGAAAAAGACTAAGAAATTGTCAAAAACCACAGATTTATTGATACTTGGAAAGACCGGTTTCGGTTATTACACCATTGACAATCTCTGATAAACTAAAACTGAATACAAGAGCAGCAGAATTTATACTAGTAGGCGAGTACTGCTATTGGTCAAGGGCATGAACGCCTGCCATTGGCCCAGCTAGACAGTCTCCTCCCACTCAACGGTGTGACAAAATGGCGACTCAAGCAACAGAATCGCCATGATAATAGAATTTACTTTCAGTACAAAATTAGAACCAAGAAAACAAGTGTGAAAGATAATAAAACAAATATGTAGATGGAAAAAGTATTGACTAAAAAAAAACCGGTCTTGCTAAGTATTAATAAATCTGTGGTTTTTGACAATTTCTTAGTCTTTTTCATTCAGTATGAATAATTACCACAATATCAACTTCTCAACTACAAAAAAATTTCTCTTCATGTTCATCCTAGCAGGTAACTTGCGCTCCGCATGGGTCTTTTTCAAAACTGAAAAACTTGACCGAGTGAAATCTTGAAGAGTTTGAAATAGGTCTAGAACCATCCTCGGTTAATTAGGAATCTATATGCAAAATGTCAAGTTAATCAGTCCAGTAGTTCAGACGTGATGATGCCTCAAACATAATTTTCTTATCCCGTACGTGTATAAGCCAGTTCATTCCTTTACTATAGTATAGATAAGCTCTTCAACTTGGTACTAACCTAATAAAATGACAGAACTCAAATCATGTTCAGAAACTTTCCTCAACTCAATGTCAACCTGGCAAAATTGGACTGGTTATTAATTGACCGAGCGAAGTTAGGTCTACGATTCAAGTTGTCGGTTTTGCATTTCTCTTTATGCTTATGTTTATCTTTATATCTGTTTATAAGTTTATATTTATGTTGCGCAATAACGGCAAAACGCGGCAACAGATTTTCATTAAATTTGACAGGTATGTTCCTTTTTAAATTGCACGTCGACGTATGTATATACAATGTTTTTGGATATTTTGCATTTTGAGGATGATATAAAAGGAAGAGGAGCCTCCTTCATAAGTCGATATTACCGTAAAAATCAGACTATAGAATTATCCATCATAAGACGCTCGTTTTTGAGATGAATATTGTTTCGTAAACTCTGGCTGGAGCTCTCCTGGTTCAAGATTTTCTTTTTCTTTTTACTCGGCTTTTTGTTTTTTTTCTAATTTTTTCTCTGTAATTTTCAAATTGTTTTTTTTTTCATTGTGTTTTCCTCTAGAATCTTTGGGAAGGATTGTTCAATCTTCTCTCTTTTCACATTTTTCTTTATAATAATGGAATTAATTTGATTATTCTGAGTAAATACTTTCTGCTCTCTTCTCACATTTTTTCTTTATAAGAATCTAATTAGTTTGATCATTTCAACTGTGTAAATGCTTTTTGATTTCTTCTTCTTTTTCATCATATTCCATAATGTAGATAAGTGGAATTGTTGTTTCAATTGCGTACTTGTTACTCTCCTTGCCCTATTACCATAGGTAAGGAAAGTATTGCTTTCCGAAAAAAATTAAGGTACCCCAATTTCTAAATTTCTATACGTTTCAAGGTCCCCTGAGTCCAAAAAACTGGTTTTTGAGTATTGGTCTGTATATATATGAGTGTGTGTGGTGTGTGTGTGTGTGTGGTGTGTGTGTGTGTGTGTGGTGTGTGTGTGGTGTGTGTGTGTGTGTGTGTATGAGTGTATGTGCGTCTGTGTACACGATATCTCATCTCCCAATTAACGGAATGACTTGAAATTTGGAACTTAAGGTCCTTCCACTATGAGGATCCGACACGAACTATTTCGATCGAATGCAATCGAAGATGGCGGCTAAAATGGCGAAAATGTTGTCAAAAACAGGGTTTTTCGTGATTTTCTCGGAAACGGCTCCAACGATTTTGATCAAATTCATACCTAAAATAGTCATCGATAAGCTCTATCAACTGCCACAAGTCCCATATATGTGAAAACTTCAGGAGCTCCGCCCCATCAATGCAAAGTTCGATTTTAGATTCCCAATTATCAGGCTTCAGATACAATTTAAACAAAAAAAAGTCAAGTGAAGTA
>NW_024093367.1:0-12090 GCF_014356525.2 Nilaparvata lugens | reverse complement strand
CTATCATTCTAGAAAATAAGTCAGACTTGAACCATTTCTCATGACAAACACATTACCAGTATTCCACTTTGGCACCGATATTTTGAGTTCCAGATATTTCCAATTCCGCCATCTGACAAACAAGTAATTTGAGTTCCAGATACTCCCAATTCCGCCTAGCAACATATTTCGAGTTCCGGATATTTCCAATTCCGCTGTCTGACAAATATTCGGAGTTCCACCCAGCAACAGTTTTCAAGCATAGGACATTGATATTTTGAGTTCCAGATATTTCCAATTCCGCGGCCCCCACTCAATGCTTGTGGTATCGGTATTGATACTTTTCTTTCGATACTCGTGGTATCGATACTTTTCTTTCGATACTTTACTAATATCGATACTCTCCTTTCGATACCGATTCGATACCAAGTATCGAAAGAATGGCGGTATCGGAACGTCCCTACGACTGCCTTTTCGTAAGCAGTTTTACCACTAGCCAGTAGCCAACACAAAATAGCAACTCGACGGTTGCGCTGATAAGCATAGTGTCTGGTCACAACACTTCTTGTATAGTAGATTCTACGTTGTAAAAGTTGACATACATCAATGTTCTTGAAATAAGGCCCACATTTGCAGAGTATTGTACAGAGAAGATACAGATAATTATTATAGTAATGTTATAACCCTTTTAACAATGTCACTTTAATGTTTAGGGCTACTTGTATTTCAGGGCTACATAAAAATGATTATAAAGTTGAAACATGTTGTGAAAAACAAATATTTAGAAAAGGGTACTTTAATTTTCAATTTCTATTAATTTATCTTTCATTTCCAATAAAGTATTTTATGAGGGCTATTCCTATTCATTTGTTAATTGAAGAATAATTACATAATACCCCTTTTTTGGAGAACCTTTTTATAAGAAAAACAATAAAAACTATTTATAGAATGTTCAATCCATTCAGGGTTTTCTTGAAATAAACTTCTATCTCCAATGAACAAAATAATATCTTTAAATAGTATTCTTTATTTCAGATTTTTTCAATATCCTTCTAATAGCATTATTAATTGGTGCACTATAATCTTCAATCTTTGGAGGTGGGTTGAAGCTGTCATCCAGCCTCAACTTGAGAAATTCTTCAAGATAAATAACCCTTTCTGAGTACAGCATTTTCTTTTCGCGAGGGAAATCAACTACAGTAATCCAGGCAATGAATGCTCAAAAAAGGGTATGGAGAGAAATGTTTGGAAGACAATTTTGACACTGCAGTTCTGTTTATGGTAGTGAGGAGGTAAACATATTAAAAGTCCCCACCCCTACCCAATGTGCTAAGATATGAGCGTGGAAGCAAAACACTGAAAAATGCAACTTTTGAACCACCCTCATCCTTAGCACATGAGTTAGGAATGATGACTTTTCATAATATGTTCTCCTCAAAGACTAGTCTCAACAAAGGTTCTAAATAAAAAATTTTGTTCAAAAAATTCCCCTCCAAATTCCTTTATCAATATTATTGGTCTTGTAAAATCTGACAAGCATTTATTGGAACGGTTCCACTTGTTACTCGTTCCCTTACTACGTAGACATCATGTCGTCATTTTGTCCGTCTGCGCGGCCAGTGACATCACAGTCAAGGTTCCACGTTACTGCCCCAATCAAGTTGGTTTCCTATATTATCGTTGTGTTATTTGTCATTTCAATTTTATTATTGTACTATTCGATTTTTTGGAATTTAATTTGTCTTTAGGCATCTTACTTTCTAGATATTTGCTACTTTTTCACCAAACGTTTGTAAACGTTTTTATATGTGGCTGACATTTCCGCTTACCTTTTGTTGCTTGAGCGTCGGTCTGTCTTCTTGTCTTTCAATGGAGTCTAGTCGGTGAGTGCACATCTCGCTCCGGTCTAAACTTTTCATCCAAATTCATCTAGTTTACAGAACGTTTTTAAAAGTGAATTATTCTTTCAAATTAATTCGTTTATTCTATTCTTCAATTGTGATTCAATTATTCATCGATTTCTTCACTTATTTACTCTGATAAACTTTGTCAAAATTGCAACCTTGTGTGGGCATTTATTGCTATTCATCTGATCTACGGAACGTTTTTAAAGTGTGAATTACTCCTTCAAATTAATTCGTTTATTCTATTCTTCAATTGTGATACAATTATTCATCGATTTCTTCACATATTTACGCTGATAGACTTTGTCAAGATTGCAACCTCGTGTAGGCATTTATCCATATTCATCTGATCTACGGAACGTTTTTAAAAGTGATTATTCTTCCAAATTAATTCGTTTATTCTATTCTTCATTGTGATTCAATTATTCATCGATTTCTTCACATATTTACGCTGATAGACTTTGTCAAGATTGCTACCTCGTGTAGGCGTTATCCATATTCATCTGATCTACGAACGTTTTTAAAAGTGAATTATTCTTCAAATTAATTGTTTATTCTATTCTTCAATTGTGAATCAATTATTCATCGATTTCTTCACTTATTTACTCTGATAACTTTGTCAAAATTGCAACCTCGTGTAGGCGTTTATCCATATTCATCTGATCTACGGAACGTTTTTAAAAGGGAATTATCTTCCAAATTAATTCATTTATTCTATTCTTCAATTGTGATTCAATTATTCATTGATTTCTTCGCATATTTACGCTGATAGACTTTGTCAAGTTCACAACCTCATGTGGATGTTTATTGCCATTCTTCTAACAATTGGCTTCACCTCTTGAAACTCAAACTTTCAAGTTCATCATCTCTACTTTTGGAAATCAATCTAAAGATTCCACAACTTGAAAATCAGATATTCGTTTGGAATTCTACATGTTCCTGCTCACACTTCCACTGGGGGATTTGCCTGCTGTGGTGGACGCTTCCATTCTTGTCATTGCATGGCCAGATCACATTGTCGCTTGCTGATGTTCTGTTCCTTGGGCACTGCGGATTCCTTGCCTGTCTGCCTGGCTGCACCTCTCTTCAAAATTTTATTCAGGTTACGTAAATCGTTCTATTCAATTTTCATTTATGCATGTATTACATAATTTTCTATTGATGTCTATCTTGACATTCAATCCACTGAGGCCACCGACGCCTATAATCGTTCTATTGATGTCTATCTTGACATTCAATTCATTGAAGGCCATGTCGCCTGTATTAACTTGGACAATTTTACATTGTATTTAACATCTACCTTTAGCTCTTAAGTGTCAATTTTAGGCCACTGACGCCTATTAATCGTTCTATGATGTCTATCTTGACATTCAATTCATTGAAGGCCCATGTCGCTGTATTTAACCGGACAATCTTTACATTGTATTTAATAGCTACCCTTAGCTCTTAAGTGTCAATTTAAGGCCACTGACGTCTATTAATCGTTCTATTGATGTCTATCTTGACATTCAATCCATTGAAGGCCCTGTCGCCTGTATTTAACTTGGACAATTTTTACATGTATTTAACTCTACCTTTAGCTCTTAAGTGTCAATTTTAGGCCACTGACGCCTATTAATCGTTCTATTGATGTCTATCTTGACATTCAATTCATTGAAGGCCATGTCGCCTGTATTTAACTGGACAATCTTTACATTGATTCAATAGCCACCCTTAGCTCTTAAGTGTCATTTTAAGGCCATGATGCCTATTAATTGTTCTATTGATGTCTAACTTGACATTTAATTACTGTATGCCTATATTACCTATATTACTGTATTCTATTGTTGAGCACTATCTACAGCTCATTGTCATTTATTACTATTCCTTTTGTAAATCATTAAGATTGAAATTTGCAGCATAACTTTTCATTATAGCACTCAATCTATATTCGCAATTCAGGTATCATTATAATATCTTTTCGATTATTGTCAGGCTTCAATGGTCATTAATGTCATTGACCTAATTTCATTTAAATTTTGTATTTCTCTAACGTTTTTTATCACATGTTGTAATTATCCCAAGATTTTTGACTCAATCTACTTACAATTGTTTTTGTATGTGGCCATCTGCCTATTATTATTTATTATTATTAAATCTTATCTTGTTGACTCATTTGGTCTTTTATTGGCGTACTTACCACACTTCAAGCTATCAGTATTTTTATGCACAGAATTCAAAGATTTATTTGTAGGTATTAATACCAACTATCATTCACAGTCCACTGCCCTAACTTTGGATTCTGTCATAAAAATTGGTCTCCAGCCCGTCATTTTTGATCCAGTGTTTACCTAGGATAATGTTAATTGGACCAATTGATAAAAATTGGTCCTCCAGCCCGTTCATTTTTGATCCAGTGTTTACCTAGGATAATTGTTAATTTTTATTACCATTCTTGGTCCATTGAACCTTAGGGTTTCAGTGACCGTGTGCCTAATAGTCTAGCTTGACGCCAATGATTAGGTCCACTCTAGAGTATATTTTATTCCATTGTACCTTTGTATGTTTATATTGTTTAATATTAAGCATTCACACACTTGTTTCAAATTTTCAGTACTGGCTGCAACTCAAAGCACGCTGCGACGTGTATGCACCAGCTATCAACTATCTTGTACCTGAGAGAATGAACCGCACTGAACTGGTCACAGACGGCTATTGCGCATTGAGAAAACAGCACACGGCAAACTACACTGCCTTGGAGCTTGCTACTTGACTTGCCGCACAGCAAGCTTGATACAACTCGCCTCAAGCGCACAGGCGTGCCTCTCTGCGTACTGGACCAGCGCCCAAAGTTGCTTATTGGCGCAGCAATCGCATTGCTACAGTGCAGTAGTTTCGTTCACTCAGGTTTTTCTGTTGGTTTTTAAGCATGTCCGATCATGAGGAAGATTCACTTCCTGAGCCTTCTGCTCTTTCCAATGCAAGAGACAATTTACACACAAAATAGATTGGTTCATACCAACTCAGCGATTATGTTGTGGACACTAAAGCCACTTATTATCAATTGTTGACTGTCAAAAACGACTAGGTTCGCTCAGAATTAAGTATGATAGATTCATGAACAGTTATGGAATTCAGAGTTGCAAGCACAAGACACTTCAACTCATTTTGAAATACTTAATAAGTTATCTCCATTACCTCTAAGGCAAACGCTGCATTAACTGCCTTTGAAAGCAGACAATGCAACAATGAGGCCACTGCTGGTCTTCCCAGTGGCAACATCTCAAAACTCACATTTGGCAAATTTTCAGTTGCCTCAGATTCCGCTTCCATGCTTCAATGGGGAGCTTTCAGAATGGCAAGCATTCTCAAGTGCTTTTACCAATATTATGGTAATCAGGGAGTATTAATGACTCATTGAAATTTTTCTATCTTCGTCAATCACTCAGTGGTGTGAGCTTCGCTAGAGTGGAACACATTGAAGCTGACGAAAATGGTTTTCAGCTTGCATGGAACCTCTTAAGGGAGAGGTATGACAATAAGAGATTAATTGCTGCCAGGCACGTCACGGCAATTGAATCTCCTCCTACCATAAAACGTAACTGTCCGCAATCATTACGGGCATTCATTGATTTGCAAGTCCCACATTACCGCGCTCAAAGTGCTTCAACTTGGAGTCCAAATCAAGGACTTATTGTACATGCACAAAATGTTGTTGCAGTGGATACTGCTACTGTTCGAGAATGGGAAAAGAGATTGGTATACACGACATTCCCACCATTGATAAATTTTGGAATTTTTTAGAATCACAATGCAAAATCATGGAAGCTGTTGCTTCAAGCTCAGCTAACCATCATCAAGGAAATGTACGCAAAGTACATCCAACTCGGTTGGTGCTCATAGCAAGCCAAAGTTCAATCAAAATTAATCGAATGTTCAAGCTAGGATGCACGTTACTACCTCTTCTATGTCACCTTGTAGTTTTTGTAATTCTGTTGGTCATTTTCCAAATCGTTGTAATGAATTATTGAAGTTGCAGGTTACTGATCGTTGGAATGCTGTCTGTGACAAAAGGTTATGTTATAATTGCCTCAAGCCTTTCACACCCAATCATGTTTGTTCGGACAAATCGTGTACACTTTGTGGCAAGAGTCACCACACTGTTCTTCATAGGTTGTATCCTCAATCACGAGACGCAGCCTACTTCTAAGGATAAGTAACTTCAAATGTTATTCATTCTCAATCTTTTGCTCCCTCCAAGGGTAAGAATGCTGTTATGAATTCCGTCATGGTTCAGAATGCGAAACAACTAAGCAAGCTGTTTCTCATGCAGAACAGCCTCAGAAGAACTCTCATGTCATAATGAGCTCCACTTCGTCACTGTGTTTGCAACAGCAATCAACGTCGCCTTGTTACCTACTGCCGAAGTTTTGGTTCAATCTTCTAGTGGGGAATTTATTAAAGCAACCGCGCTTTTAGATTCTTGCTCTGATTGTAATTTGATGTCAACTAGGTGGCTGAAAAATTGTCACTTGTTACTTTGTATTCGGACACTTTGATTCATAGTGTAGGTGAGAATAAGACCAAATCATCTATTCTCATTCAGTTTGCTTGTCTTCATCTGATCGTTCGTGGTCGGTTGAAGAAAATTGTATTGTAGTTGATAGCATATCATCTAATGTTCCTAGTGTGAACATCGATCTTTCCAAAATTTCAATTCCTGTTGAACTTAAATTAGCGGATCCATTGTTTGATCAATCTAAACCTGTAGATTTGTTACTTGGTGCTAGCATATTCGGATCTATACTTCAGCCTGGTAAATTGTATCTAGCTCTAAATGCTCCCATTCTTCAGAAAACCAGTCTAGGTTGGGTCATATTTGGTTCTTGTAAAACTATTCGTCCTATTGCAGCACCTCGTTCGTGCCTCCCTGCTTCGCCTGTGGCCGCTCCCCGTAGGGTCATGTCGAATTTTTAACTTCAAATGATGTCTCTCATCAGTTAGAGGAATCAGTTCAGGTATCAGTTCAGGAAATCAGTCTCAATAGTTCAGGTATTAGCTACTACTTCTTCTCATAATGATGTATCTCGGTATAATCAATAGTGCTCCACTATCACAAAATTGTTTGTACAACAGCGTATGTTCTATGGTTCATCATAATTGTAGGAAACAAAATTCAGTCACTCCGCGCTTTGGTCAATTAGCTATCTCTGAAATTTCAGAAGCTGAAAATTGTATCTTCAAATCCATTCAAGAAGAGGCCTTCTCTGCTGAACTTAAAGCATTGCCTCAAAATCAGGAGCCTGCCTAATAGTTCTATTAAAGCCTTGTACCATTCATTCACTCAGATTCACTGCTCAGAGTTGGTGGACGTTTGCAAAATGCAAATGCTTCCTTTGATTATAAACATCACATATTGTTGCCCAGCAATCACAAATTCACTTGTGCATTGATTGTTGCTCACCATCGTCGTCTAAGTCATGCTGGTGTGCAGGCCACCATGGCCAGTGTAAGACAACGATTTTGGTTTCCCTCCACCTGTCCACCATCAAAAGTGTATTGCGGCATTGCATAATGTGTTTCCGCTTTTCGGCTCTTTGTTCTGAGCAAATCATGGGTAGTTTACCAGCGGCCCGCGTTCAGGCTAATTTTCCCTTTTACAATGTGGTTTGGATTACGCCGGTCCTATTTCCATCCGTGTAGGCGGCCCCAATCTCGTACTTTTTCTAAAGCATACTTGTCGCTGTTTGTGTGTATGGTACTCGTGCCGTTCGTTCATATGGAACTGTCTCGGAACTTACTTCCAAGGACTTTTTTGCCGCTCTGATTCGGTTTTCTGCTCGTCGTGGCATTCCGCATTCCATTTTTCCGGACAACGCCACAACTTTCGTTGGTGCCAACAACAAGCTACGTGAGCTCCACGAATTTTTGTCCTCTGATCGTCTCAAATCAGATATTCATGACACTATGTCTGTACTCAACATCCAATGGCACTTCATTCCCCCTCGGCTCCGCACTTCGGTGGACTCTGGGAGAATGCGGTAAAAAACTTCAAACGCATATTCCGTGTAGTTACATTCAACAAGGTATTCAACTTTGAAGAAACCTGTACTCTTGCTGCTCAGGTCGAAGCCATCTTGAATTCGCGCCCTCTTGTTCCCTTGTCGGAAGATCCACATGATCTTTCCTACTTGTCTCCAGGTCATTTTTGATTGGACGTCCACTTACGTCATTACCCTTCTTACCGCCTAACACCAAACACATTGATCAGTTCACGTTGGTATCAACTTGCTGTTTCTATCCAGGAGCTTTGGGATAGGTGGTCTCGTGAATATTTAACCACTCTTCAGAAAAAAGGCAAATGGCTAAACAATTGTGAAAATTTGAAGGTCGGTATGGTTGTCATCTTGAAGGATCCTGGTTCCGCGCAGTCCACTTGGAAGCTGGCGCGCATTACTGAAGTTCATCCCGGTAAGGACGACAAGGTTCGAGTTGTCACTGTTCTCACTCCCTGGCACTTTTAAGAGCTATTCGAGTTCATCACCTCTTCCCATTGATGAGGATTCTAGTTAATCCCCTTGCTCTTATGGTTCATTTTGTATTTTTAGGTTTCATTTTTTTTCCCCTGTTCTCACATGGGGCCCAGTTTTCAATTTCCAATTGCCTTGCCAGATTTTACATATTTCTCATTTTTTCTTATTGTGCTATACCCCCGTATGACACAAGGGGCCCGTTTTATGTAAAATCTGACAAAGCATTTATTGGAATGGTTCCACTTGTTACTCATTCCATTACTACGTAGACATCATGTTGTCATTTTGACCGTCTGCGCTGGCAGTGACATCACAGTCAAGGTTCCACGTTACTGCCCCAATCAAGTTGGTTTCCTATATTATTCGTCGTTTTATTTGTCGTTTCAATTTTATTATTTGTACTGTTCGATTTTTTGGAATTTATTTGTCTTTAGGCATCTTACTTTCTAGATATTTGCTACTTTTTCACCAAACGTTTGTAAACGTTTTTGTACGGGCTGACATTTCCGCTTTCCTTTTGTTGCTTGAGCGTCGGTCTGTCTCTTGTCTTTCAATGGCGTCTAGTCAGTGAGTGCACATCTCGCTCCCGGTCTAAACTTTTCATCCAAATTCATCTAGTTTACAGAACGTTTTTAAAAGTGAATTATTCTTTCAAATTAATTCGTTTATTCTATTCCTCAATTGTGATTCAATTATTCATCGATTTCTCACTTATTTACTCTGATAAACTTTGTCAAAATTGCAACATCGTGTGGGCGTTTATCGCTATTCTATCTGATCTACGGAACGTTTTTAAAGTGTGAATTACTCCTTCAAATTAATTCGTTTTTCTATTCTTCAATTGTGATTCAATTATTCATCGATTTCTTAACATATTTATGCTGATAGACTTTGTCAAGATTGCAACCTCGTGTAGGCATTTATCCATATTCATCTGATCTACGAACGTTTTTAAAAGTGAATTTTCTTCCAATTAATTCGTTATTCTATTCTTCAATTGTGATTCAAGTATTCATCGATTTCTTCACATATTTACGCTGATAACTTTGTCAAGATTGCAACCTCGTGTAGGCGTTATCCATATTCATCTGATCTACGGAACGTTTTTAAAAGTGAATTATTCTTCCAAATAATTTGTTTTTCCCTATTCTTCAATGTGATTCAATTATTTATCGTTTCTTCACTTATTTACTCTATAAACATTGTCAAAATTGCAACCATCATTAGGGCGTTTATCCCTATTCATCTGATCTACGGAACGTTTTTAAAAATGAATTTATTCTTCCAAATTAATTCATTATTTCATTCTTCATTGTGATTCAATTATTCATCGATTTCTTCGCATATTTACGCTGATACTTTGTAAGTTCACAACCTGTTGTGGTCGTTTATTGCTTCTTCTAACAATTGGCTTCACCTCTTGAAACTCAACTTTCAAGTTCATCATCTCTACCTTTTGGAAATCATCTAAGATTCCACAACTGAAAATCGGATTATTCTTTGAATTCTACATGTTCCCCTCTCACACTTCCACTGGGGGATTTGCCCTGCCTGGGTGGACGCTTCCTTCTTGTCATTGCATGCCAGATCATTGTCGCTTGCTGATGTCCTGTTTCTTTGGGCACTGCGGATTCCTTTCCTGTCTGCCTGGCTGCCACCTCTTCTTCAATTTTATTCAGGTTATGTAAATTGTTCTTTCTTTTCATTTATGCATGTATTACATAATTGTTCTAATTGATGTCTATCTTGACATTCAATCCCTGAGGCCACCGACGCCTATAATCGTTCTATTGATGTCTATCTTGACATTCAATTCATTGAAGGCCCTGTCGCCTGTATTTAACTGACAATTTTTACATTGTATTTACATCTACCTTTAGCTCTTAAGTGTCAATTTTAGGCCACTGACGCCTATTAATCGTTCTATTGATGTCTATCTTGACATTCATTCATTGAAGGCCATGTCGCCTGTATTTACCTGACAATCTTTACATTGTATTTAATAGCTACCCTTAGCTCTTAAGTGTCAATTTAAGGCCACTGACGCCTATTAATCGTTCTATTGATGTCTATCTGACATTCAATCCATTGAAGCCCATGTCGCCTGTATTCAACTTGGACAATTTTTACATTGTATTTAACATCTACCTTTGCTCTTATGGTCAATTTTAGGCCACTGACGCCTATTAATCGTTCTATTGATGTCTATCTTGACATTCATTCACTGAGGCCACCGACGCCTATTAATTGTTTTATTGATGTCTATCTCGACATTCTCCACTGAGGCCACTGACGCCTATTAATTGATCTATTGATGTCTATCTTGACATTCATCATTGAAGGCTATTTCGCCTGTATTTAACCTGGACTCTACATTGTATTTATAGCTACCCTTAGCTCTTAAGTGTCCAATTTTAGGCCACTGACGCCTATTAATCGTTCTATTGATGTCTATCTTGGCATTCAATTCATTGAAGGCCCATGTCGCCTGTATTTAACTTGGACAATTTTTACATTGTTTTAACATCTACCTTTAGCTCTTAAGTGTCAATTTTGGCCACTGACGCCTATTAATCGTTCTATTGAGGTCTATCTTGACATTCAATTCATTGAAGGCCCATGTCGCCTGTATTTAACCTGGACAATCTTTACATTGTATTAATAGCTACCCTTAGCTCTTAAGTGTCAATTTAAGGCCACTGACGCCTATTAATCGTTCTATTGATGTCTATCTTGACATTCAATCCATTGAAGGCCCATGTCGCCTGTATTCAACTTGAACAATTTTTACATTGTATTTACATCTACCTTTAGCTCTTAGTGTCATTTTAGGCCTGACGCCTATTAACGTTCTATTGATGTCTATCTTGACATTCAATTCATGAAGGCCCATGTCGCCTGTATTTAACCGGACAATCTTTACATTGTATCATAGCCACCCTTAGCTCTTAAGTGTCATTTTAGGCCATTGAATGCCTATTAATTGTTCTATTGATCTAACTTGACATTTAATTACTGTATTCCTATATCCTATATTACTGTATTCTATTTGTTGAGCACTATCTACAGCTCATTGTCCTTTATTACTATTCCTTTTGTAAATCATTAAGATTGAAATTTGCAGCAATAACTTCTCATTATAGCATTCAATCTATATTCGCAATTCAGGTATCATTTATAATATCTTTTCGATTATTGTCTGGCTTCAATGTCATTAATGTCATTGACCTAATTTCATTTAATTTTGTATTTCTCTAACGTTTTTTATCACATGTTGTAATTATCCCAGATTTTTCGACTCAATCTACTTACAATTGTTTTTGTATGTGGCCATCTGCCTATTATTATTTTATTATTATTAACTTATCTTCTTGACTCTTTGGTCTTTTATTGGCGTACTTACCACACTTCAAGCTATCATATTTTTATGCACAGAATCAAAGATTTATTTGTAGGTAATTATCCCAACTATCATTCACAGTCCACTGCCCTAACTTTGGATTCTGTCAGGTCTATTGTTGCAAAAATGGAGATTTCACACTCAACACTAAAGCTGCTGCAAAAGATCTAGGGAAATTCGTAAAAGTGTAAAATCATACTTCAAATTGGAAAGAATTTAATGCTCTATAAGCTTATAATCAGCATGGATTTTCCCCATCGTTTTTAAAAAATATAAGAGCAAAATAAAAAAATTG
>NW_024093366.1:10000-12367 GCF_014356525.2 Nilaparvata lugens | reverse complement strand
AGCATGCCTCCTCAATCTCTTAGTCCATTGCAGATACAACGATGATCCGCCTCTAGTAGATTTGAGTACACACCACGTCCTATATCCAGAGTGGAACAAAAGGACCTCTAACCCTTACCCACCCTTTCATCCCACTTTGTGCCTGATTAATCACACGTTGCTTAACCCCCTCCCCAACCAATAGGTCCTCCTCACGCCTAATAATGACGTCACAACGACGCAACTAGATTATTTAGAAGGCTGTGGCTCTGCCGAAATAATAATGAAGCATAGGGTTCTATGGAAGCACTCTAGTATCTAGTGCGTCTACGCTGCTGCAATGCATTGCTATGATTTCAATGCATGTCTTGCCAGCGCGCATAGAAGGTAGATAATAGAGTAGACCCAAGCAGACAAAAGATGACTGATACGCGCGGATAATGGATAGTTGGGAAAGCTAGACCAGTTCTATTATTTAATAGTGTATAGCGCATCCATCTTCTGTGAAATTCATCTAATACTCTCAGCATTCGGTTTGAATGGAATGAATTATTCCTATTGCTATTAATATCCCATTGCTAATTATAACCATAGAATATAATAATATTATTCCCATTGCTAATAATAACCGATGCTAATAATATATATAGGAATTTCTCTAGAGTGACTAATATAGGTTGATTGATCTACGTTATTTATCACTTGCTGAACTGTAATAATTCATGATCTGAGCCGACATTCATTAAGTACAATGAATGAACTCTAGGCTCTGAATTACTTTCGATATTCAAAAAATAGTTGAATTTATAGAATACATTGTGAATTATGGCACATCGGGAGAGAGTAGGCGTAACTATTTTCAATCATCTGGCTGGTGATTATGTAAATCAGCAAATAGCTACTGTCGTCCAGTGGAGTGATTAGGAAATAAATTCGTTGTGAATTATTGTCAATAAGGACTTCTATTAATTTTCGATCATCTGGTACAGTACAGTAGCCTACATCACCCAACACATATGCGTGTTTACGGGGGTCCACGAGTGCAGAACCCCCACCAATTAGAAATGACCAAGCACTAATAATGCTCGTTTTCTGAGCTAAGAAAACAGCCCGATGTCTATGAATAGATGCATTTTTACTTTCCTTGCCCTATTACCATAGGTAAGGGAAGTATTGTTTTCCAAAAAAATTAAGGTACCCTAATTTCAAGTTTTCTATGCGTTTCAAGGTCCCCTGAGTCAAAACATGATTTTTGGTGTCGGTCGTGTGTGGATATGTTGTCACGTGGTATTTTAGTACCATCAAATATTTTGAAATGAACCATGAATTTTAATAGAATTATAAAAAATGGAAAAGAAGTTAGACCTAGTCAAGGATCAATCAACTTAAAATCGAATATTGTTAGCGATAAAGAGTAATAGTATTATCAAAAAGGATAAGAAAACAGTATAATTGTGATTCAACAACTATGAGAAACCATGGCAAAATTAAAAATTATAAAGCGGCTACTTATTATTGGCGGATTATAAAAATGAAAGTTTGCATGTAGTTGAGGTTAGAATATTTGTTTACATTTTGAGAACAATCAGTCGATCTTGAAATAAATCGATAATTATTTGAATCAATGCTGAGCGAATCAGCTGATCATTCGATCAACCGTATAATAGGTTGAATTATGAAAATTTACTCACAGAAGATGTATTATATATATACTAAGAAGGTTGAATGTATAGAAATACGGACACTATTATTATTGTATAAATATTATATAATCTAAAAAGCACAAAATCCAGAGTATACAAAACTCATATAAAAAACTAAATGTATATTAACATTAAAATCGTGTGTTGCGATTTATTATGAAATTAATTTAAGATAAACACTACATGTGTTTATATAAAAACTTTTTATTTAAAATTTTTATTATAAAGTTGAAAGCCCTGATTCTGAGGCGACCAATTGTATTGAATCTATTAAATTGAAGACCAATGAGAAGAAGCTTACAAAAATTGTTCTAGGAAGAGATAAATTTTCTGAAAACTCTTCTTCTGGCTTAAGATCTTGACCTGAGCGGACGCACATGGAGTTTAGGTTCTTTCTTCCTGTAAATTGTAAAATTATCAAGCCAACCTTTTTTAAATGTGAAATATTGTATTAAATGTTGAATTATCTGTGAACTCAGTGTTGTTGAAGAGTTTGTAATTTATAATCATTCCCATAAATAATCTTTAATCGGATAGAAATCTATAAGAAATCTGGACCACGCATTAGCCCAGCAGAGACGAAAGGGACCTGCCTAATTATTATTGGAAATAATTAATTCAATCCACGAGACCGTCGAGAATTATTAATGTGAGTGATAAATCAAACGAGCTCGTTTCAAGGCCT
>NW_024093366.1:0-5000 GCF_014356525.2 Nilaparvata lugens | reverse complement strand
TCCCTATTCTTCCTTTTCCCCAGGGCACAGCTGACCGTTGTCCGCCGTCCTTGTCCTTTCATTTCCCCAGGGCACAGCGGACCGTTGTCTGCCGTCCCTGTCCCTACCATCTCCCTAGGGCACAGCGGACCGTTGTCTGCTGCCCTGTCCTCCCATCTCCCTAGGGCACAGCGGACCGTTGCCTGCGTCCCTGTCCTCCCATCTCCCTAGGGCACAGGGACCGTTGTCTGCCATCCCTGTCCTCCCATTCCCCAGGGCACAGCGGACCGTTGTCTGCCATCCCTATCTTTCCATCTCCCAGGGCCAGCGGACCGTTGTCTGCCGTCCCTATTCTTCCCATCCCCTCAGGGCACAGCGGACCGTGTTTCCGTCCCTATTCTTCCTTCTCCTTGGGCACAGCGGACCGTTGTCTGCCGTCCCTATTCTTCCTTCTCCCCAGGGCACAGCGGACTGTTGTCTGCCGTCCCTATCTGTCTGTCCTTCCTTTTCCTACTTACTGGAGCGGAACCGAGGCCGAAGGCCAATACAAAATCACATCAAAATGGTGTCATCAGAGAAGAGAGCGACCTTCACGCCGTCAGAAGCACCAGGAGGTGCTGTTCACGCCAGCTGAGGCACATAGAAGAAGGAAGAGGAACTTCGACTTGCCTCCTTTCCCCGCCCACATTACGACTGAGGAAAGTCATCCAGGAGCAACCTGGGCATCAATCACCCACCTCTGAAGCTACTCAGGGTGTACGTGATAGATTGGCGCCTGCACTTGGGGCACGAGGCACGAAGTAAGAATCATGAGTGAACAGGGAGAGTCTGATTCAGATGTTCAACACCAGGAGCTGACAGAGGATCAGTCGGTCGAGGACATAAACCCCGAGGTGATAGGCTACCCATAGTTTCCTGGATCTATAGATTGGAAAAAGGATGAGGCAGCAATCTTCCACAAGTTGGGGCATAGTGTCATCTGGAACACTTGCTGAGTTGAGAAAGTTGTTAGTAGAACAACATAAGAAGATGACTGTACGTTATCCCAGCCCTAGACCTGGTATAATGAGCAGAAGCAGTGGGGAGACTGGTCACTCAGCCCAGGTACGCATGCTGAAGTTGGAACCAACATTCCACACAAACCCCCTCATGGACCAGGGGCGGTATGTGACAAAGTAACAAGCTGGAGACTGTCATTCGACGGCCAATCAGATGCTCCCAGCTTCTTAGAAAGGCTAGACGAGCTACAACAAGCCTATGGCTCACTGGCAACAACTACTAGTCGCGCTACCTGAATTACTAGTTGGTAAAGCTACTCTATGGATGCGTAATCGTCGTGACAAGTGGAAATCGTGGTACAATTTTGTGACAGATTTCAGATCACGCTACTACCCACTTACCTATGAGGAGGACCTCGAGAATCTAATTCAGGCAAGGAAGCAAAAGGAAGGTGAATCGTTGACGAATTTCTCGAGGATGTACTGACACTCATGAGGCGTCGAGGAGTTTTACAGACGAGAATAATTACAGAGAGTGTATAAGAATCTCCTCTCACGGTACAATGGTATATTCGGCAATCAGATGTCATAGTATCAACGAATTGGAAAAATTCGCGAGGGAGTATGAACAAATAAAAGCAGAGGAGAAACAGAATAGACAGAATTCGAGAGTTCACATGATTGAGGACACGAAAAAGATTACAAGGCTCAAGGTTGAGACAGTTATAACCTCACTGTAACAGCCATCTCTTAGTGAGTCTGAATCCAGGTGTGGGCAATACAAGAGACCGGGGCATGGAGATCACACTATCCCGATATCCCACCATGTAAAGGAGCGGAAAGAGAGCACTGAAATGTGTCTGTGATGTGCAGAAGGAGAATAAACTCCTAACAAGACAGCAGTGATGCGACGGCAACAGGATTCCTTGATTGGAGAGTCATCAAGGGACAAAAGACTATTCATTACTGTGACAATCGGTGGTAAAAAGTGTGGGGCATTGCTAGATAGTGGTGCTGAAGCTAATTATATGAGTAATGAGGTTTATGAAGTTCTCCAAAAAATAGGGATGATAAGGAAGGTACCAACTCATCACCACGCAATATTAGCTGATGCACGATCTACCCCATTATGGTAAGCTGACAACTAATGTAACTATAGGACAAATCACAGTTCCACTAGTGGCGTCCATAATGAAGGACTTGGACAAGAGTTGCTATTAGGCATGGAATTTATGCGTGAAAACAGGGTGAATATTCACACATTCACGAGAGAGGTAGAGTGGGATCCTCCCCAATGAATCTACAAGTCCGCTAATAATGTTGCGATCTCTCTTATTGGGGACTAAGACAACAGCAGTCCCAACAATATCAGCTGTAGACTCCAAATCTCCGGACAACAAGAGTCGGAACAAAAGAGGTTCAAGCAGGTTGGTTTGAACAGAGACGAACCAATGCCTTGATTGATAGCAAGGCGGAGTTGTCATATTCCAAGGCAAGCATCCTGGGCAACATAGTGATGGATCACAGGGAAGAGATGACTGACTCTGAACGGCAGGCCACGATTATGCCCCAGCCACCACACAAGTGTAACTCCGAGAGGATATGGAAAGACAAAACCACCACCACCTGTCATGGATGTGAAAGAGTTAATACCACCCCCTACTGTCATGGATGTGGAGGAGTCAATACCCTCCTCAACTGATATGGATGTAGAAGAGCAAACACAGTCTTCGACTGTCAAAGAGGTAGTCACACAGTCCCAGGATCCCAAACCAGGACTCTCCGGAATAAGGATCCAGTGGTGTGTCTCGAGTCTCAACACCTGGTAAGCGGTGAACTGGCTGGCAAGCCATGCATGAGAGTCCAATTTCCAGATGGACGGTGTAAATATGTGCCCATGGACCAGGCATAGATGTTGCTCATAGTGAGTGGCATACACCCCTCTAAAGGTGATGCCTGGAGGTGTCACCTCTTAAGGTGATGCCTAGATGGCTCACGACTTTTAAGGTGGTGCCATAGAGGGAAGGCCCGACCAACCCCCCCCCCCCCAAGTAGGAGTGGGTGTCACAAAGTAAATTGTGACGAGAAAATAGTTAATAATATTATGAGAGACGCTCGGCTATCACAAAGCTAGCCGACCGCGGAGATAAGGAAGGTACCGATGGGCACCATTTTCCGCGCATCGAGATGATTTCCACCGCCTCTGGCGGCGGCACAACTCCATCCCTCCACTTTGGGGGTATTAAACGCCGGACGAGCCACAGACCACAGCATTCCGCTCACAACCTTCTGCTCATTGTACAGCGGCCCGTGGCTGCCGTACGTCCACGACCTCCTGTCCTGGTACAGCGGCCCGTTGGCGCCGTACGTCCCTAACATTCCATCTCCTAGGCACAGCGGACCGTGTCTGCCGTCCCTGTCCTTCCTTTTCCCCAGGGCACAGAGGACGGTCTGCCGTCCCTATTTTCCTTCTCCTAGGGCACAGCGGACCGTTGTCTGCCGTCCTTATTCTCCTTTTCCCCAGGGCACAGCGGACCATTGGTCTGCCGTCCCTGCCTCCCATCTCCCTAGGGCACAGGGACCGTTGTCTGCCGTCCCTATTCCTTCCATCCCCTCAGGGCACAGCGGACCGTTGTCTCCGTCCGTATTCTTCCTTCTCCATTGGGCACAGCGGACCGTTGTCTGCCGTCCAATTCTTCCTTCTCCTAGGGCACAGCGGACCGTTGTTGCCGTCCCTATCCTGTCTGTCCTTCCTTTTCCTACTTCACTGGAGTGGAACCGAGGCCGTAAGGCCAATACAAAATTACATCAAAATGGTGTCATCAGAGAAGAGAGCGACCTTCACGCCGTCAGAAGCACCAGGAGGTGCTGTTCACGCCAGCTGAGGCACATAGAAGAAGGAAGAGGAACTTCGACTTGCCTCTTTTCCCCGCCACATTACGACTGAGCGAAGTCACCAGGAGCAACACCTGGGTATCAATCACCCACCTCTGAGTACTAGGGTGTACGTGATGCTGTTAATGTGGAGTTGGGATTTATCGTGAATTTACGTTTTGAGTAATTGCATATTATGTGTTAATATTAATTTCTCGCTATAGAATATACTCCCCTTTGTATACGTCATTGAATGAATAGACTAGTATATTATTCTGAATTTTAAATTGGTAGGTCATGACAAATGTAAGCCTATCGATCAATGCATGTTGTCAATTATATGTTGATCATGAGGGAAAGGGGGTCAAAAATGACGGAACTGTTCAAATAACGAGTGTAGACATTTTCTTGTGGGGATCCCCAGAATATTATGACGGGACGAAGGGTGCGTTATGAACCCAGGGGTGAGCAACTCTCTGTAATGGACCCCTCCCCTTGAGAGATTCTTGGATACTGGATACTCATACAAACTAAACAAACAGCTACTGCTATCTAATGCCAATTCATGGAATACTCACAAAAAAATAAACAACAACCCAGTTTAGTGATAATTATTGTAATCAGGCTGTCGAATTTGAGTAAATCTGTCTCAGTATCAATGACAAGACAGTTATCAACATATTGAGAGTCGATTAGGCAACAATCTCAGCTAGAATGTCATGTAATTTTCTGCCGCTGAGAGCAATAATTCACATATTGAATGTGAACATGAAATGTATGATTATAGATGATTTAAGAAAAAAAGATGATTTGGAAGAATTGTGAACATGAACATGTATGATTCAAAGATGATTTACGAAAAACATGGAACATTAAGGAAAAATGGAACCTGTTTGTTAAGGCTATGTAGGTCAAGTGGAATGAGCACATGAGGCTGGTTACTCTTGCATTAATATTCATAGATGTATTGAAGCTAGAAGCTTCTAGAGTGTGCTTCTACACTTCAAACTGACAGTATTGGTTGAAATGATAGCATTGATGTTATAATAACTTATACTGACAGTTTCAACGTATTCGTTCATGCCAAGTCGCAGGTTTTCAATCTAGACCAGTTTCGATTTATACGTACACATGACTCAAACAACAATA
>NW_024093365.1:0-13662 GCF_014356525.2 Nilaparvata lugens | reverse complement strand
AGTACCCGATTGAAACTATAGACCTTTGGAAATACAGCAATAGACTGGCTTCTCCACACATCTGTGTAATCACTTGTCAGCTTGATTTATGATGAATAATTCTATAGTCTGTTTTTACTTTAAAAATGTCGGATTTTTATTGGCGTATGAAGGAGACTTTTTTTCCCTTTTATTTATCCTTGAAATGCAAAATTTTCAAAAAAATTGTATATACGTCGACGCGCAATTTGAAAGGGAACATACTGGTCAAATTTCATGAAAATCTATACCGCGTTTCGCCGTAAATTGCACAACATATAAACATATAAATATGTAAACATTAAGAGAAATGCCAAACCGTCGACTTGAATCTTAGACTCAATCGCTCGGTCAATAAACGCTGGAAATTATAAGAAGATACAAGAATAATTCAACCTAAAATAGAGCAGCGCGAGAAAAATTTAAAAACAAAAAATTTGAGATAAAACCTTGAAGATTTTTTCGACGCCTTTCGCTGATGACACAAAACACTTGTCCTTTAGTTAGTGGGCCGTGTAATTAAATTATTTATTTTGTACAGTAAGGCTAGCTACACACACACACACACACACACATCGATTTTGTTCGTACGGTAATTTTCCCTCTAGATTAAACGGTATTCTATTAGATTATGTTTGTCAAGTTCCGTTTAATCTGATAGGAATATAAGGACGGCAAAATATCGTACGAACAAAAATCTGTGTGGGTGCGGGGCTAAAGGGTCGTTTGCACAGTAAAGCTCAACTGAATTTAATCAGCTGTTAGCTTCGACTCAGAATGAACCACATTATAACAAACAAGAATTGATATGGATTTATCAGTTTATAAGAAAATCTCGTTTGTACTGGCACTGTGCAAACTGCATAGAACTGTGCAAATGATATGTAGAACTTGTAAAGTTGTAAGATCAAAATTTTCAGCAAAAATGATATAATTAACTCTAAACACACATTAAAATATATTCAGCCAATACGTTGATATTAAGGTCATTCCACACGACGTAGCTTAGTTCTAAATACGTATTTTGAAATCTCCTAGGGCCTGTTTCCGAGCTCGGGATTTGGCTAAGACTTAAAACAGCTGGAGTCAGAAAATTGGCTTTCTGATACGGGGCGTAGTCGCAGTCATTGTCATAGCACGCTTGAATTAAATTTCAAAAAACTAGAAAATTAAACACAAAATAGAAAATAGTGTAAGTTTCAGCTATTTTGAATTATTAGAAATGTTAATTTCGTCACGGAAAAACGTTTCAAATTATAGAAATGAGAAATTAAAACTGTGATAACTGCTATAAAAACTGCGACTACGCCCGTTTGGAAAGCTAATTTTCTGATTCCAGCTGTTTTAAGTCTAGGACTTGGCCAAATCCCGAGCTCGGAAACCGGCCCCTAATGTTATTCTATCTACCGGCGCAGCCGGTTTTGAAATGGACAGACTGATTAATATTAGAAGTTACGTCGGCTAAGTCTTCAAAAGACAATTTGACCTAAGCTACTACGGTGTAGAATACCCTCTATTAATTCAAATTCATTACCTTCGCCTTCAAATTAGCCATACAGACAGTCAACTCCTCAATTGCTTCTCCACATTGAAATTGTTTTTTCTCAGAGCAAGCTTAGCCATTGTCGATAGAAAACCAGATCAGTTATCTGAAAATGAATAGAAAAATTCAATGTATTTTGGTCAACACTACCTTCAAGATGTATAATTGTATATTTGTACTTTGCTTTTGGCAAATAAATTCACACTTGCGCGCACAAGGAATCTTCCTTTTGCCGGTGTTTTTGCCTCACCTACTGTACTTATGCATGTTAGCATAAATTAAATCTTCATTTAATAATAACTATTTTTATAATATCATGAATAAGGATATCATTTCGTTATTTCTAATTAAATCAAATCAAATTATTTATTGTGTGACAACATTAAAACGTTACAACAACGTCATTAATAACACAGAAAACATCAATTTAAAAATCTATTACAAAGAAATCTTCAACTTTATATAAACATTCATTGCAGTACTTTTTCAAATATTTTCAGTAACTATTAAAGCTCATCTTTTCATATTTTCAGGCCAAGCGTTATAAAGTTTTATTGACATGTATTGCCAGTTTTATAATAAATTAGCATTTCCTAATTTTATGTATGTATCTTAGATTAAGTGCAGTAGCAATACTTATATTTATTTTTAAAGCTATTTGTTTTGGCAATAACTTCAATCATTCTTCTTCTTCTTCTAAAGGCTGGCTGGCAATAATCAAGTCTTTTTTCTTATCAGTTTCTTGAAGCTCTAAAATTGTGGAACTTTAAAAAAAGAACTGCTAGCATTATTACAAGATACAAATCACAAGGTGCGTACAGACTTCGCCAAAGAAGAAGAAGAAGAAGTCATACGGGTTCTTGCATGAGAAGATTTGATTTCACACAATTTGGCAACACGGACAAAGTTTCTACCTGTTTTATTCAGAGAAGGCTATAAAGCCATGTTTTCACTAGAGTTGTCAACTGAGTTTTCAACGAATTGCGGTAACTTGCTGCAAGTTCGCCTAAAGTGGGGTCCACGTTATAATGGCAGTAGAGAAAGATAGGAGAAAAAACGTCGCCGGTCCTCTATCTTGTCAATGTCTTCTACAGACGGTAGCTGATACAGTTTATTGATGCAATAACAAAGTTCATTCAGTTTAAATAAATCGATTTATTTTATTAAGCAAGAAATTAAATTTTTCAATAATTTCATTAATTAAGATGAATAATTTGGTATTTAATTATTAATTCTACATGTTGAAAGACGAGCTATCCGCTTTGTTGAATGATAGACAAGGTGCTAAACCATGCTTTAGATGAAAACTTAAATGGCAATCTCATATAACTTTTCTGTGTAAAAAACTAAACCACATTCTTATAAATTCTATAAATTGAACAAAATATTGAATATAATAACTTAAAAACAGTTTATCATGCCATAGTTCAATCAGTTTTACAATATGGATTAGTGATATGGGGTGCTGCATATGATGTACACATGGAAAATCTATTTATCATTCAAAAAATAATAAAAACTATCTTGATATAAACCAGGTTATACCCAAAAAATCTAATTTTCCTGGATTTTGATGTTTTTTACCGTGAGACAACATATGTCAAAGTCTTAATAAAATACTTGGTAAAAATAAAAATATCTTCCCAAAGTTGATCAAGAACACTTATCATTCAGACCGGGTGTAACAGAGGAATTTCAAGTTAATCCTACTAAACTTCCATTGATCAGAAGACAGCTAATTTACTCAAGCAGTAAACTGATCAATGCATACCTTTGACTTGGATTTCAAAATTAGTAAAAAGAGCGTCAATGAGGGATTAAGAGGGATTTAGTTTTAATTTAGATTATTCTATTTTCATTTATAGTCTTTTCTCTGCACAATATTTGTTTGATTTTTTATGATTCTCTGTTATAACATTTTGTAATTATTAGTTAAATTTAACTTTAACTTTCTGCATTATTTCGAATATTATGTTTTTCTTTTACTGTTTTGCAACTCTCACCAGCGGGCAAAGATTTTCTTTTTGCTGGTGATGCCTAGATTTTATATTCTATTTTAATTTTATTCAAGTATATGTATGAGTAATTATGTTTATTTATTTATATTTTAATGATATGTCATATTATAAAGATTTTGTATATGTTTTGATATTCTAATTGGCAATGAATGACATTGAATTGAATTGAATTGAATTGCTAGTCTGCCTGTTGGAGAGTGGCCCGTTTTATATGGGAATGAAAATATTCAATTCAATTCCATCTCACATAAGAGGAATTGAGGGCTTGAAGGATTTCAAAAAAAAACACACTTAGAGAATTCCTTATTGTATTGTGTCCTTACAGATTAGCAGACTTCCTTGTTGGTTAATGCTTAATCAATGTATGTTATGTGAAATCTGTTATGTTCTATTGGCCGTAGTGTTGAAATATGAAGGATGGTAGTATTATATTAGATTAAACTTTGACGTGTCATATACTGCGGGAGCGTTGCTCCCTTAATACAGTTTCATAATTTATTATGACGAAATTGTTAAACAAAAACAATCAAACACTGCCATTATAACGTGGACCTCACTATACACCTATAGTGAGGTCCAAGTTATAAGGCAGTGTACGATTGACAATAGTGTTGCTATCCTTGTCTAACATGCAACAAAACAGATAGCGCTATCTCTCTCAAGCTTTGCAATGTTGTCAGTTGGTCAGAAATATTTTATTTCACTTTTGACAGTGACTGTACAGAAGTGGACAAACAATCCTCAGCCGCCATGTTTTATTTTGATTTATAACAGAATGCTAAAGTAGAGGAGTCGTATAATTGATTTTAAATGTATTTTTAGATAAATGAAATAATTTTTAGATATTAACGTATGAGAAAAACAAATTATACTTTTAATGACACTTTAAAAGTTGATAGCTTTGAGACCACCCTAAAGGTGCGTACAGACTTTCGCTCTGCTCCGCAATCGAACGTCACTCGAGCAGATCGATTGATGATCGACCGGGGAGCAAGAGTGGAACGCGAGAAGAGCTAACATCTCCCGTACCGTTCATGATCGGAGCGATTGCGGAGCGAGTGCGGAGCGTGCGTGGAGCGACTGCGGAGCGTGTTGGAGGCGCGTATATCTGTACGCACCTTAAACTTCGTCCATGCTTGAGTTTACCGGAAAAGTTAGGCCTACACTTACACCGGTATGAATAATATTGAAAGGCTATTTCAGAGTTATTTTCATTGAAATTATTTTATTATATATAGCCTACGATTTCTATTTTCTATTATTTTTAAAGAAATTGGAATACAATACCTACCGAATAACTTAATTATGGTTGTTTTGAAGTTCAGATTGGTGTATCACAGCTTTTCAAATTAGCCGCCATTTCAGGTTTGTAACTCTGATCTCAGTTATGTAAGCATAGTTTGGAATCAAATTATGAAAAAAATATTTTATTGATCAATTTAATTAATTTGAAATGAAATTGATTATCTATTTTATCAAAGGAAATAAAATTAATATCGGATCGAATTTATGGGATGAATTGAATAACAGCTATGACAAAATTAAGTCAATTTGGCGACGTTGTTCTAGTATCTTTCTTCACTGCCATTATAACGTGGACCTCACTATAGACCTAGTTGTCGTTCATGTGGTAACTGACCTTGTGCAACAGTGTGCGCATGAGCTGTTGCGTGAGCACATGTGGCTGCTCGTTGATGAGCGTGATGGCCTCCTGGATAACATTATTGCTGTTTCTTGCCGCCTCGACGGCCAACTCCCTCTGGAAGCCCATGCCCACCAGCTGCGACACCACCACCTCGCTCACCCACTGCTGCCCGTCCGCGCATTTGCCCATCTTACGACTCTCACTGCAACACAAACAATAGAATAAAATAAAGAATCGAATAGAATAAGGGTAACCGTCTACTAGAACCGTTTTCGTCCGAACTAGCATCGCCCGAAAAATACCGAACGCGAACGAACGATCCCCCAACAAAGAAAGGAATAGATGCTCGCTCATTACAACAGGTTCATAAGGCCGTGCACGGCCGTATCCGGCCGATCATTTTTTCGATCCGAATTGAATGGGATTTTCCGGCTCTATCCGGCCGAACTAACTAGTCGAGCTGGGACAACAAAGTGCTCCTAAACTAAATTTTTTTCACAGTCTTGTTTTTGTTTTATAAAGTTGATCTGTTTGTCCCTGCAGGGAGATTATTATCATTTATGGTAAATTTTCCTTGCTTAGTTTTCATACTACAGAGTGGCCCTGTATTTTAAATTCGCTTAGCAGTTTCTGACTTGCTGTAATTCCAAGTAGGAAAAGTCCAATCCTTTTCCTAGAGAACTCAGGTGCAGCTTGAGTTCGTCCTTGTCGAAGTTTCTAGACTGCGACGTCCTTTCTCTTACTTTCTCTTCACTTTCCATATTCTAAAATCCTTCTAGCTCTCAGGTACAGCTTGAGGACTTCCTCGCCGAAGTTTCTAGACTGCGGCATCCTTTCTCTTTCTTTCTCTTAATTCCTCCTGTGTTAAAATCCTTCCTGATCTCAGTTCCAGATTCGAGATCGTCCTAGTCGCGGGTTTTCAGACCCGCGAATCCTTTCTAAAATTCTTAGAAACCTGTCTTCTTTAATAGCAAATATTATTTGCTGGCTTTACCTGTGGAAAATTCACGAATTTTCCCGTGATCTCAGTTGCAAATTAGAGATCGATCTTGTGGTAGTCCTTAGACTGGCAATTACTTGGAAAAGTCTATTGAAATCTTTTCCTGAATTAGGAGTCTCTGACTCGATATTTTCCTTGTGGAAAATCCTGGAAAAATCCTTTCCTACCCTGACAACGACAGACTGCTGTCTTCCCGATATTATTCTACAGACTGTGTCTGTGAAAAATCTTTTCTATCCTCTCATAATAGTCGACATACTGACTATTAATTTAAAAGCGTTTCGGACGATTGAGAGTGATTCCCATACCCTTAAGGGCAGTCACAGATTGGCCCTTAATAACCGGCGCGCAGTCATCAGATTAGCGCGGAAATCCTGTTTAGCAGTTTCAGAATTGCTGAAAATCCTTTCGCAGCTGCAGGCTCGCGATTCAGAAATCCGACACCCGAAACCTTATCCTCTAAACTTTAATTACCACATAATTGGAATTGATATACTGTATTTAGCTAGCAGGTCCAGCTTGCTGAGAGCTAGAGTGCAATTCTCAGATTGCGGATTATTGAGCAGATATTTATTTGCTGTAGAGAATAATAATCTTATTATTGATTCTCTGTTCCCTATACCGTATACCTCATACCCTGCACCCTACTCTCTATAGCTTACACCCTATACCGTGCTCTATTTGACGATATCTTAAATATCACTAACAACTCCATAGTTCCGCCATACCTTTACCTCATAGCTCTCACCTTAAACCCCATAGAAAAACCACATCCCGGGCTTGCAGGTACAGCTTGCTCGCCGTCAATTCGCAGTTGGTTCAGATTGCGTACTACCTTTATAAATAGAATTATTGGTAGGGATCTGATAGTCAGATCCGTCTCCTTGTATAGGGTTATCTTAATCTCCCTTAACACCCACCCTGTATTCCAAAGGCCGAGGGCCGAATCGGCCAGCAACGGCACGGGCAAACACTCTTCCCCTGAAAGTAAAAATCTCGCGAAAGAAGCAGAGGGTAAAGAATCAGGATAGAGGGAGAAGTGTAGGTCCGGTAACTCCACCTGTCAGTACGGCTACTGACCCCGACCCATATCCGACTGTAGCTAGTCCGCGTTGTAGCAATACTTCGCATATTAGGAAACCTAGGGGGTGGAATAGGCCATTCTAATAAAATAATCAATTATATTTTATCAAGCAATAAATCATATTTTTCTACAACTGCGCGTAGAAAAAGAATTTACATACTCAATTCTCCTCGTAAAACAGCTTATTTCTGGGGAGAATCTACTTTTTCGCTCGCTAACCATCCGCGCATGCGCAGTAAATTTTCTTTATGCTCGCAAATCATTCGCCCATGCGCAGAAGAGTTTCTTCACGCTCGCAAATCAGCTGATGGTGAGCAGCTCGCCAAAAGGTCAGATCTTAACCTAAAAAGTCGGTAATTGTAACTCCGCCGACATAAGTGATTTAACAGATTTGGGCGGTTAAAAAATTTTGTATGTAATTCGCGCGTAATGCTTCTTTATCGCTCTTGCAAAATTATCACGCTCCGCTTCGCGTCGCGTGATAACTGTTTTGCGCGAGCGATAAAGTCGCGCATTACGCTCTTGATACATAAATAGCTATTTTCAATGATTTCATAATGAATTTTTATAATCAAGATTGAATATATTTTGTTAATTAATTATTAATTCTACATTGTTAAATGACGATCTGGCAACAGAGCGAAGCGAGAAAGAGATAGCGGTATCCGCTTTGTTGAATGATAGACAAGGATAGCAATACAATTGCTAATCAAACACTGTCATTATAACGTGGACCTCACTATAGTCCTTGGCAACGACTTTAAGGCCCGGTTGCACAAAAGCCGGTTAAATTCTAACCTTGATTAGTTTGACGAAAACCAATCAGAGAAGGCTTTTTAGAAAAGACGGCTTCTCTGATTGGTTCTTGTGGAAATAACCACAACTAAGATTTAACCGGCTTTTGTGCAACCGGGCCTAAGTATTCAAGTAAGGGCCGTTTGCACAGTATAGATGCTAAACACGATTAAGTTAATCGAGTTTAAGTTAATCTGAAAGTTTAAACTTGAATCAGTTTTCTCAGTGCATTTACTAATCCAGTTTAAGTTAAACTAGTTTAGCGTTAAGTTGGTAATAGAATGTCATCGTTTATAATATCAGGAAGGGTAATTTTTACAGGAAATTTGCTATTTGTTTACAAACCATCAGTAAATTGAGCTTATGTAGCTACTATTTCCTGGTTCAAAATCTACAGAGCTGTAAGCTGTACGGTAATAAAAGTGAAAAGCGATCAAGAAATTCTTCAAAAAATGATGAAATGCTATATTACTATTAAAAACAAACTTATATTTAGTTGGCACCAAAAAATATAATCTAGAATGTAAGATAAAAACCTTATTTTGTTATGAAAATCTACTTAAATCTACTACGGTCTTCATCGTTTATTATAAATCTCTTGAAAGCAAAATATCTCAGTCATGTGTTATTAAAAACATGTTTTCTAATCAAAAATCACTGATAAAAATTTTCTATCAAGTGGCTTATTTAATCAAATACTAAATTGGCACTTGCTTTACTCAAGCAAAACCGTTAAAAATTCTCTTTCATCCCAGGAATTTAAATGATTCGTTTTTTACCTAATTTTCTCAGTTCCAAAATTTCTTCGCAGTCATCTCTATCAATCGCATTAAAAACTTCTATCAATTCTATCAATAATGACTACAGAAGCATTAAAAACAAACGTCGAAAAATAATTTACTATTAGCTGTTTCCCCATCAAATTTTACAGATGTCTAGTTAATCCAAATTATTTGGTTTAAACCTCCTGCTTTGGAGGTTTAAACTTTCCCAGAGTTTAAACTCAATACAGAGTTTAAACTGATACTGTGCAAACGGAATTTTAGTTTAAATAAAAAAATCCAGATTTGGTTTAAGCTTTAGCTTAAACTTACACTGTGCAAACGGCCCTAAGTAAGAAAGTGGTACTGACCGTTCAAGGCCGTCCCTCTCACGAGCTGCCTTCAGTTCTTGTCTGCGCTTCTCAATGTGGGCGATCGCCTCCTCCACGTGACCTTTGGTAGCACGAAGGCCCAATCTGCCTTCTGCCGGAGTAAAGCCTGAAACAACAATACTTATTGAAGAAAATGCACTACAAAATCAACAAAATGAATAAATTGATGGGAAACATTGGATACTAGTAGTTCTGTGAACAGTAGACCTCACACAGTTTTCTCATCCACAAGTATCTGATGTCACCTGTTCTAGTTGATTCAGTTGAATCACAATTCACAGTTGAATCATAATTTACTCTTAAAAACTGTTATTTGTTTTCTCCAAGATCAAAAAATCTGGTGTAGCGCACTCACACAACTTCCCTTGCCGTTATGAAAGGACGCTAGTGTTCACGCGCATCTCAAGTCTACTATTCAAAGATCTTAGCCAGCTGGTGACAGGACAATAACGCTGGAGACACAAGAGGTCTGCTATCTCTTCATAGTGAATGATTTAATAGAATCAACAGTTGCCAACAGTTTGCAATTGAATAATCACATTTTCTCGAATTTCGAGCTATTTTAAATTTAGATGAAAATGTTACTAACATTAATTGTAGAGATTCTCATGCTCAATCTTTTCCACTTGAAATTTTTTGTTTAAATAGTATCTGAAGCCTGATAATTGTGAGTCTAAAATCAAAGTTTGCATAGATAGGGCGGATCTCCTGATTTTTTACCGGTATGGGACTTGAGGCAGTTGATAGAGCTTATCAATGACTTTTTTATGTATGAATTTGATCAAAATCGTAGGAGCCGTTTTCTAGAAAAACCCTGTTTTTTACAACACTTCCGCCATTCTAGCCGCCATCTTGAATTGCATTTGATCGAAATTGTTCGTGTCGGATCTTTATATTGTAAGGACCTTAAGTTCCAAATTTCAAGTCATTCCGTTACTGGGAGATAAGATATCGTGTACACAGACGCACATACACTCATACACACACACACACACACACACACACACACACACACACACACATACATACAGACCAGAACCCAAAACAACTTTTTTGGACTCAGGGGACCTTGAACGAATAGAAATTTGGAAATTGGGGTATCTTATTTTTTTTCGGAAGCAATACTTTCCTTGCCTATGGTAATAGGGCAAGGAAAGTAAAACTCACCCATGCTAATAAACTCAGTTCACGTTTGAATTATGATGATTTATCCAGTTTCGTGATAATCTTTCCATCTGATAAAAAATTGCTCTACTATTTAAAAATTTTTTTTAATCAACAATACTAGTAGTTCTGTGAACAGTAGACTTCACGCAGTATTCTCATCCAAAAGTACCTGATTGAAACTGTAGACCTTATGGAAATACAGCAATAGACTGGCTTCTCCACACATCTGTGTAATCACTTGTCAGCTGATTTATGATGAATAATTCTATAGTCTGATTTTTACTCTAATATTGGAGTGATCCGTGGTCTAGTGGATAGAGTGCTTACGTAGCAGCATAGAGATCCCGGGTTCGACCCCTCTCATTACCAAAAGTTTTTTAACCAGATCACTCCCGTGTTATCGGATGGGCACGTTAAACTGTCGGTCCCGGCTGAAGTATGACAGTCGTAAGGCCATTGACGGCTTAAATTATATATTCAGGCGGTGGAACATTCCCGAAAGGGAACTCCCCAGCAACAAAAGCCATACGAATTTATTTATTACTCTAATATTGGCGTATGAGGGAGGCTCCTTTTTCCTTTTATATTATCATTGAAATGCAAAATTTCCAAAAACCTTGTATATACGTCGACACGCAATTTAAAAAAGGAACATACCTGTCAATTTCATGAAAATCTATCACCGCGTTTCGCCGTAAATGCGTAACTTATAAACATTTAAACATTAAGAGAAATGCCAACCGTCGACTTGAATCTTAGACCTCACTTCGCTCGGTCAATTAAATTTCTTCGGCATTATTCAGTTCATTCAATCATTTTATTTTATTTTCAATCACCTATTAGATTTGTTTTAAAATGTGAGATATATTGATACTGATGGGCACGCATCATAAAAAATATGACGCTCAATGTAACACGAAGCAGACTGCATAAAACTGATCAAAGTCCCTCGAATGTTGCAATTAAATTGATGAATAGGCTTCCTATTGAGGTGAGGCAACTTAATCACAGGAGGTTCAAAATGATTTAGAAATATTTCTCTTGAAAAACCCCTTTTACTCAGTTGAAGAGTTTATCGACATGAAAATGAATGTAGAAGATTTCATATTTAGAATTTATTAATATTACTGTTATATGAATAGGACTAATATACCATACATGTTTTTATTGTAAATGTGACTTTGTATTGTTTTTTATTGACAGTATTGTATTGACTGAGTGTTTTACTGTTATATTGACTGGCCTATATGTCAAATTGTGACATCCTGTTTTTTGGCTAAAAATTATTATTATTATTGTTATTTATTATTATTGAAACCCTACCTTATAGAAATAGACACGGCCAGACATCTGTGTAATGCATGCAATGAATACCGGTAATCCACTTGTCAGCTGATGATTATGAATTAACTTGATTTGATAGAGAGATTTTATAGAACCAAGATGCTCAAAATGCGAATTAATCTAATATGAAAAAGGGCATAAGGGTGGTATTCCTTATTATCTCGAGACTAATTCGTCGGATGTCATGGTCTACAGACCAGTGGTTACAGCCGCCGTGACTTAACAAAAAAAAAAAAAAAAAAAAAAAAAACATAACCTATAATTCATTAGATTTGATGATTTATTAGATGAATCTTATAAGCAGTATAGTAGCAAACACTTCTAATTCATCTACCGCCATAATGAGTCATCGAATCTAATGAGCTTATATGTTGAGTGCTCTAGCTACGGCGGCTCTAGACGCGCGTTTCGAGACACCGATGAGGAATTTCACCTTAATTTCAAAACACCACACGGGGACAATAGTAGCTTCCACTAGCTGTCGCGGAATTGCCATGTCCATTTTATAAATAAAGAAAAAACAAAGAAATACCTTTTCGAACTACTAAAGGGGTAGATTGGAAATTGAAGGCCAAAATATAGAATCTGTAAGTAGTATAAGAGTTCTTGGAGTGGTGATTAACTCTGATCTTTCATGGAAACCACATCTGGAATGCCTGAAAACCAAACTTGGAAGCTTGGGAGCTTGGAAGCTTGGAAGCTTGGTAGCTTGGAAATGAAGGCCAAAATATAGAATCTGTAAGTAGTATAAGAGTTCTTGGGTGGTGATTAACTCTGATCTTTCATGGAAACCACATCTGGAATGCCTGAAAACCAAACTTGGAAGCTTGGGAGCTTGGAAGCTTGGAAGCTTGGTAGCTTGGAAATTGAAGGCCAAAATATAGAATCTGTAAGTAGTATAAGAGTTCTGGAGTGGTGATTAACTCTGATCTCTCATGGAAACCACATCTGGAATGCCTGAAAACCAAACTTGGAAGCTTGGGAGCTTGGAAGCTTGGAAGCTTGGTAGCTTGGAAATTGAGGCCAAAATATAGAATCTGTAGTAGTATAAGAGTTCTTGGAGTGGTGATTAACTCTGATCTCTCATGGAAACCACATCTGGAATGCCTGAAAACCAAACTTGGAAGCTTGGGAGCTGGAAGCTTGGAAGCTTGGTAGTTGGAAATTGAAGGCCAAAATATAGATCTGTAAGTAGTATAAGAGTTCTTGGAGTGGTGATTAACTCTGATCTTTCATGGAAACCACATCTGGAATGCCTGAAAACCAAACTTGGAAGCTTGGAGCTTGGAAGCTTGGAAGCTTGGTAGCTTGGAAATTGAAGGCCAAAATATAGAATCTGTAAGTAGTATAAGAGTTCTTGGAGTGGTGATTAACTCTGATCTCTCAGGGAAACCACATCTGGAATGCCTGAAAACCAAACTTGGAAGCTTGGGAGCTTGGAAGCTTGGAAGCTTGGTAGCTGGAAATTGAAGGCCAAAATATAGAATCTGTAAGTAGTATAAGAGTTCTTGGAGTGGTGATTAACTCTGATCTTTCATGGAAACCACATCTGGAATGCCTGAAAACCAAACTTAATTCAGTAATTTTTTCCTCTGGATTCGTTGGCTCTTAAATTGTGTATTTCGCCCTGTTCCACTACCTTCTGAACTATGGAATCATTTTTTGGGGTAATTCTAGCAGTTTAGTGGAGGTGTTACTACAGAAGTAGGCATTGAGGGTGATGATAGAGGAGTCAATTCGAACTAGTTGTCGGCCCTACTTCAAAGGACTTGGAATTCTCCCACTCCCAAGCCTATACATTCTGGAAACAATCTGCTTTTAAAAAAAACACCAAATGAATTCAATACAGGAGAACATTTCACCAATATTCGACCAGATACAGAAATAATTTGAGA
>NW_024093364.1:0-11927 GCF_014356525.2 Nilaparvata lugens | reverse complement strand
TGAATATGAGTTGTGTTTTTTTTGGCTCTAAATTTTGTCAATACGCAAAAATATTCCAATTAATGGTGATTGAGAGTGATATTTTTTTTATTCTGTTTTATCCATCACAATTTGAATTCTTAGTCTTCGTTTTTTTAGTGAAAAAGACTAAATTTCAGAAAGTGAAACCATAACCTATCTCGGACTTTTAAAATGTTATCTAAATTTGGATAAAAATGGTACAAGGAGTATCCTTAGTTTTTCTCTCCCAATCAGTGCTACTTTGTGAAAATTATGATAAATAAATAAATCCGGTATAAAGTTTAACGTTATATCATTTGTTAATACACGCCAACAAGACATGGAGGAAGAAGGAACAAGAGAAAAATGGACATTTTCATCTACTGTTTTTGGAAAATGAGAGAGAAGTGAGAGGAACAGATTTAGAGGATAGATTAGATGCTCAAATTCAATGAGCAACTATTAATAAGGTAAAGAGTGTGAGTATCGATAAGGTTGAAACGATGTGAAGCGTGGAGGCTGATGGATGGAATAATGCTTCAATTTTCACATTTTATAAAACCATTAGCAGGAAACCCGTGCTACACAAGGCTATTTTAAAACTTGAGAAACTGAGAACTTAACGTGATGGAATCTTCAAGAATTGAAAATAGGTCTATAATCATCCTCGGTTAATTGAGAATCTTTGCAAAATTTCAAGTTGATCAGTCCAGTAGTTCAGATGTGATCTCTCTTTTCTTCAATTATTCCATTAAACTATTCACTAGGAGTAACCATTAGTTCGGTTCTCTTATTCTTACCTAGACTTTTAATTTTTATTGCTAGAGTCTTCCAGTGATGCTACAGTTCCAATCTATAATTTCACTACATTAAAATAATCTTTCACTACACTTTTAATTATATACTCTTTTCCCTCTTTACTAGCACTACACCAACTCGGAGGGCTTTGTTCTTTCAACCTCCTGTGAGTTCAGTGTTGTCTAGTAGTTGAATGACTTAGGTGTTGTCGTGTTTCAGATGTGATGATGCGTCAAACATAATCTTTCTATCATTTATCTTTATAAGCCAGTCTTTTTGCATTATACAAGTATAGATTACAAGTAGCTGAGAGGGTTCAAAATAATGCAGGTATGGTATTTAATTGCGTCAAATCTAATGGAACGGCGAGGGTAGATTGAAGTTACGCTCTCGTATTTTAATTATGGCTTCAACAAGATGCTTTAGAATACAATAGAATAGAATACTTTATCGATACTGGACTCCCGACTGGATCGTCAAAAATGAGATCAGCGGGCTCGCTTCGCTCGCCTGCATGTAGACCTCAGCGGAACCTCTGTACCGAATCCTGGACCCTCGACTGGATTGTCCAAAAATGAGATCAGCGGGCTCGCTTCGCTCGCTTGCATGTAGACCTCAACGGAACCTCTGTACCGAATTTGAACGTATTATGTCAATTTGATCTCGAAAAACACCTGTTACTATATCGGCGTATCTTTGGTGAACAAAATTCTTTCACCTCAGTTAAACCTGTGTACTGAATTTTTGTAAATAATATTATATATATCCTTCAATATTGAAAAAGATGGAGGACGCAGAACAGCTGAGAAAACGCTATTTTGGCTAATTGGATCAATTGGTATTAAGGAGGTCCTGGATGAATGCATTTCAATCTTCAACTTGGTGCCAACCTAACAAATCAACTCAACTTAATCAACCTGACAAAATTTTTAATTTAGTTACCAGAACATTTCTATTATTATGAGAGATTGGAATAGAAGAATATACATGCTTAAAGAACTTTAAACCCTCAAAAACACCCTTAGAGTTAAAATATCGCCAAAAGATTTCTTAGTGCGCATCTAAAGGGCCAACTGAACATACCTACCAAATGAACGTTTTTGGTCCGGTAGATTTCTAGTTCTGCGAGTGAGTGAGTGAGTCAGTCAGTCAGTGGTGAGTGAGTGTCATTCGCTTTTATATATATAGATGTGAGGACTCAAAAGCGATCCAGTTAGGTTCACCAGTTATCTTCAAAGCTAGGATGATATACTCTCCCAATTCTTGCTTAACAAAAGCGGATTGGCGCTAGAAACGCGAGACCGCTAGAGCTTCAATCTGCGCTTATACCTTTGCCGCTCGATCCTAAGTAGATCCTAATAGGGAAAATTTCAGATTCTGAATCTTAGAATCTCACAATCTGGGAATGAGAGAGTGGGAGAGAGATAGATAGTGAGTGAGAGAGAGCGCCAAGGTGACAAGTGTCAACCTGAGTGTCGAGCTTAATGGGCCATGCCGACACTTTATTAGGTCTGTGGAGATTGTCTGTCTCGTTGGGGCCCGATAAGAAAGAGAAACATGGGGGGACGAATAAGCGATTAAAGAGAAACGGGGTGAAGAGAAAGGAGGAGGAGGAGTAGAAGGATCATGATTGTCTGAAGTGGAAGAGAGGAGTTGACATTTTTATCAGGATCTCACTTTCTTGTCTCCCCCATAACTGATTCTAATCTTTCTCTTCACTACAAGGGCGGCTTGTTTTTCTTTTCCTTCTTTTCACCTCTTATAATTTTTTCTGTCGTTTTGAAGCTAATAGAACAAGCTGTAGGAGACACCTATACAGCTACTAGCTACGAGCTAAGGCTGGACGCACAACAGTTAGTCAAGACAAGACAAGACATGATCAGACACAATAAATCACAAAGTTGCTTATGACGAAGCTCACCCTGATTAGTCATCGCAATTAGACATGTCTTCAAGACAAGACAAGACATGATCAGACACAATAATCACAAAGTTGCTTATGACAAGCTCACACTGATTAGTCATTGCAATTAGACATGTCTTCAAGACAAGACAAGACATGATCAGACACAATAAATCACAAAGTTGCTTATGACAAAGCTCACACTGATTAGTCATCGCAATTAGACATGTCTTCAAGACAAAACAAGACATGATCAGACAAATAAATCACAAAGTTGCTTATGACACAGCTCACACTGATTAGTCGTCGCAATTGGACATGCCTTGAAGACAAGACAAGACATGATCAGACACAATAAATCACAAAGTTGCTTATGACACAGCTCACACTGATTAGTCCATCGCAATTGGACATGCCTTGAAGACAAGACCAGACAAGATCAGACACAATAAATCACAAAGTTGCTTATGACAAGCTCACACTGATTAGTCATCGCAATTAGACATGTCTTCAAGACAAGACAAGACATGATCAGACACAATAAATCACAAAGTTGCTTATGACGCAACCCACACTGATTAGTTATCGCAATTAGACATGTCTTCAAGACAAGACAAGACATGATCAGACACAATAAATCACAAAGTTGCTTATGACAAAGCTCACACTGATTAGTCATCGCAATTAGACATGTCTTCAAGACAAGACAAGACATGATCAGACACAATAAATCACAAAGTTGCTTATGACAAAGCTCACCCTGATTAGTCATCGCAATTAGACATGTTCAAGTTCAAGTTCATTTATTGACACACTTTACAATTTACAATATTAAATAATACACAAAACATTACAAAACAATAATATAAAGTGGTTAGGTAACCTCATTTGAAAAAACGTGTTGAGGCACCATCACACTGAAAATAAAGAAAGAGTAGCTTAGAGCCTAGCTAAAATTATATAAAAACTTGATAAATGTTTATAATAAAGAGAAAAAAAATATGTTGAAGAGTACTAAGAGATAAACTGTCCCTTCATAAATGTATCATTCACTGCAATATGATAATATCAAAAATACAATATAAAAGTAACTATACTATCTAAACAGAAACTCAACATCTTCTAGTGAAAACAACCAAGATTTCAATTCCTTGAGAAAAATTCTTAAATTTAAACTCGAGGACACATGGAAAGGTAGATAATTATAAAACTTTAAAGCACAAAAAGTAAAAAACCTACGAAAAGCTTCAACATTAGCCTTCAACAGAATGACCTTATTTTGAAATCTCAAACGACTAGAGTAAACTCTAGCATTACTTTGAACATTTCCTCCTCTAATGAAAAATATTCTTAAAACTCTAAAGACATATAAATATCTTAATGGCAAAATATGAAATTGTTTAAAAAAAACCATTGCATGTTCCGTTCTAGGTACACGCGCCATTATTCTGATAATTTTCTTTTGTGCAACTAAAAGTGTATTGATATTTGTGAAATAAATACCTCCCCAACAAGTGATCCCATATTGTAGCTTACTTTCAATAATGGAAAAATAGATCAACCTTAATACATTTACATGGCAAATATTCTTTAAGTAGTAGAATGTTCTTATAGCAGATAACATATATTTATTAATAGAGTTAATATGCTCATTCCAATTACAATTTTTATCAATAAAAAGGCCTAAATATTTGATTTTATCAACTTGCTCAATAAGCATACAACTATGACAATTCAAATCATATAAAATTGCAATATCAGACTTTAAACAAATATTACATTTATAATACAAAGGTTTGATACAAGAAATTTTATCCTTTAAAGAGAAATGAATAAACTTAGTTTTATTACTAAGGGATAATTTATTGAAAGAAAACCACAATTTTAATAACTGAAGATCATACTGAACATCCTTTTGCAATTCCAAAGCAGATTTTGAGTTGTAACATAAAGCAGTATCATCCGCAAAACTAGTAAGTGATCCTCTAAAGGGTCCACTACTAAGACTATTAATAAATATCAAAAAAAGAATAGGTCCAAGGACCGATCCTTGCGGAACACACAGTTTATTGGTTTGAAGGAGCTAAATACATCATTATTAATTTTAACACATTGGACTCTGTTATTCAAATAGCTTTTAAAAAAATTCCAAGCAAAACCCCTGAAGCCCGCAAACCACATTACATTCAGTAACAAACTGTGATCCACAGTGTCAAAAGCTTTGGTTATATCTATAAAAAGACCACCCACGCTCAATTTATTATTAAAGCCCTGATATAAATCTGCACAGAAATTCAATAACGCATCTTCTGTGGATTTTCCTTCCAAAAAACCAAATTGCTTTTCAGAGAAAAAACCATTATTTTTAAGAATCAATACATCGTTTTTTAATAGCCTTTTCAAAGATTTTTGCAAAACACTAAGTAATGATATCGGTCTATATTGTTCAAATCACAAATGTCACCTTTTTTAAAATGTCTTCATGAACAACAGTGTGAAGTATTGTGACTGAACGTGTTCGATCATGTCTTGTACTGTCTTGACTAACTGGTGTGTGCCTAGCCTAAGAAAACACTGACAGATATTCACGTATAATGCTGTTAGTCGCATATTGAGATGCGACACTAGCTGTCTCGCGTCTGCTGGATCAGTTAATTGAACGAGCGGTAGCGAGTTCTCAATCTTTACTTACTGAAGGTCAAAGTCGTTGTCCATCTGTTTATATATGTTCTCCTATAACTTTAGAAAGAATGATCAATCAGCTTCAAATTTTGAACACGTATTCTTCGAGCATTTTTACAGTTCGTTGGACAACAAAATTGACTCACTCCTTTGTCATTTTTCAGGATATAAAATCTCATTAAAAGTGCATGATAACAAAGTTTGTTGTGGTTTAGACAGCTGAAGATTCATTGCATGCAATTACTACAGTTTCACCATTCATTCATTCATAACATCTAGCTATTTGGAAGCTATCACACTTCATGTGCTGACACATGATTTCAGCTGGTTAATATATAACTTTTATATCAACAAACTAATACTGGTTGAGATATCAATGTGCGGTTTCCAATATTTCCATCAACTCTGTATAATTAAAAGTTGCGAATTTTGAATTCTACAATACAACTGTTTTTGAACGAGCTCTCAAACCCATAGGGTCACTTGTTATATTGTAGATTAACAAGCATATGTTTCAGACTGACGGTAGACAGGCATACATACAAGTGTTCTAGTAACTGGTCCTGGATCTAGATGAACAAAGCCAAGTGAGCACGTTATATTGTCGATCCCGGCTGAATTTAGACATTTTCAAGGCCTATTGAAGGCTTAAATTATATGTTGAGGATAGGTGGGACCTTCCCGCAATGGATTTCCACCAACAAATTAACTCCTCTACATGAACAAGAATTTATCATAGATTTTCTAAAATGGAATTACGAAATGTTAAAATATCTTATTGAAGATGGACAATCGATTTTGATGCCTTGAAGTTAGTGGTGCAAAATAGATTGACAATCGCACACGCATGCACGCGAGCACTCAGAGCTGGTTAATTGACGTGAGTCCGTGGTCCGAAGTGGATTGGTGACCATGACATTCCATGTGGAGGATTTGTCAACGTCAGCTGGATAATTACTGGCTTCGACTCGACACGGAAACAGAACAGTGACAAAATCCACTCCGAGGTAGATGTAGAAGTTGAGAGAGAGAGTGAGAAAGAGAGAGAGAGAGGGTGAGAGGAGGTTCTTAAGTGGAGGCGGGATTGAGTAACCCCGAGCGATCAGGGTAGAGAAAAAATCCATAGAGAGAAATAAAAGAGAGAAAGAGAGACAAATGGAAAGAGAGTGAGATAGATAAACATCAATAAAAGAAAACGGGAGTGAACCTTCTGAGTGATAGCCAGTTTGCAAGAATGTCTCCTCCCACTCATGAAAACTATTTTTCTCCGATTATCTTTTCCTTTTTCTTTTCCTCATTGTCTTCTCTTTGCTTATTTTTCTCTCCTCCATCTCTCCCAGAACCGGTTGAGTGATGATGGGAAATATATGATTACAAATCCTTCAACAAGAATGGGCATTAATAATGATATGTTCAACCTTTTCAGATTTATAAATATGCATACAACACAATATGATCATAGATCAATATTATATTCCAATAATCAAAATGCATTTTATCTTTGAAATGCTCAGGTGATACTACATAGACACTCTTTCATGTTTCCGGGACATAAGGAGATTTCATAATTTTACAACACAAAATCTCTCCCGGTGTAAAGCAAGGGTCACCTACAAGTAATAAATAAATATAATGATTTCTTTTTATAAAACCACTTCACTTATATGGGCTACTTTATTCAAATTAATAAAAACAATATAAAACTTGTAGTACCCTTTTATTAAAACATTTTAACGACTAGTTTCGACCTGAAAAGGGCCAAAGTGATTCGAAACTAGTCGTTAAATTGTTCCCTGATAATGTTTTGTAAGAGTCTCTCAAGTCAATATAATTATGGATTCGCTTTAGGCTACTAATGAAACTGATAATCAAATTATTGACCGAGCGAAGTGAGGTCTAAGATTCAAGTCGACGGTTTGGCATTTCTCTTAATGTTTGAATGTTTATATGTTTTTATGTTGCGCATTTACGGCGAAACGCGGTTATAGATTTTCATGAAATTTGACAGGTGGTATGTTCTTTTTAAATTGCGCGCCGACTTATATACAAGATTTTTGGAAATTTTGCATTTCAAGGATAATATAAAAGGAAAAACGAGCCTCCTTCATACGCCAATATTACCGTAAAAATCAGACTATAGAATTATTCATCATAAATCAGCTTTCTAGTGGACTATAATACTACCCGTTCAAAAACATCGAACATCTTGAAAATGTATCTTTCCATTAACGTTAGTAGACAGTTGACTATAATACTACCCGTTCAAAAACATCAAACATCTTGAAAATTGTATCTTTCCATCAATGTTGTAGACAGTTGCAGCCAGACCTGATAACAGCGCTTACACTCACATTCCGGGACGACACGTCACGGTACGATATATGACAGAAAGCTCTATGTTATTTAGGATTTTTTTTAGACATTTCCAATTGATAAATTATTTATTAATTTTGAGAAAACATAACAAAAGGTCAATGTAACTCACTGAGCGCGAGGCTACTGTTCACAGAACTACTAGTAAACTGACTTGGACGATTGGTGACATCGGATTAATATTAGGATGAGCACAGAGAATGAAATAAGAGAAATCAATAAAAACTCAAGTACCCTTTTATTAAAAAATTTTAACGACTAGTTCGACCTGAAAATGGCCAAAGTGATTTGAAACTAGTCATTGAAATGTTTTAATGAAAGGATACTTAAGTTTTTTATTGTTCTTATTGATTTCTCCCATTTCATTCTCTGTGCTCATCCTAATATTAATCCGATGTCACCAAACGTCCAAGTAAGGTTTATAATGATTATCAGTTTTATTAGTAGCCCAGAGCGAATCCATAATTATATTGACTTGAAAAGCTCTTACGAAAACATTATCAGGGGACAGAACAGTGATGATCCTTTGTACTCAGTAATTAATGGAAGGATGGCGTCACCTTATATGAAAGGAAAAGGATTGTGTGCCGAGTCCTGAGTTGTGATAGTTTTTTATCCATTCATGCTTGCAGACATCAATGAGGCTCGGAGACAATGCACAATGTCAAGGACAGTCTCTTCATTGAGAATGGTATTGACACTGGATTATATGAATCTGTTTTTGTGTCTCCATGCCTCCAAGCGTAGTCACATCTCATAAATACCAAGCCCAACGAGTTGACAACACTGTAAACGGTGGTCTACTACTAGTGACCCCCTAGGTTGGAGAACACGCTCAAGAACTGTTGTAGGCATAGGCGTAGATCCTGGGGGAACACGGGGGACGCGTCTCCCTCAATAATTTATGGAATAGGCTATGTCCCCCGAAAAAATTTAAATTTTGATAACACATTTTTATTAAAACTTCAACTGAGTTGTTGTCGATGTTGTATCATTATAAATCATTATATTTATCTATTACTTGTAGGTGACCCGTGCTTTACACCGGGGGAAATTTTGTGTTGTAAATTATGCAATTCCTTATGTCCAGAAACATAAAAGAGTGTCTATGTAAAGCTGTATTTGACTCGCCTCACATATGTAGAGAGATTTGCCAAATCATGTAGTGCTGAATCTAAATGCCTCACGTTGGGCCGGCAAATCATGTGGAGCGGTATTTGAAGGCTTCACACATGTAGAGTGAATCTTGTACTGAGTCAATGGTGTAGAGGCTATAAATTTTGTAATTGCGTGCGTGGACGCTGAATGTACACCAGACTGATTGATTCACTACAAGATTCAATACAATTGTCGGAATCGCGGGAGGCCTAAACGCTCGCTCACCCTTGATTCTTCTAATGACAAATTGTATAGTGATGAAATTTTTATAAGCAGTGTAGTGATCGCTAAACACTGAAGACGGATACCTTAAAATTATTACCTGTGAAGAATGAGCATACAAAATCATACAGGTCGAGCAAAAATCCCGATGTAGATAATTTACGGGACTGCGTCTCTAATAAGTTCTGAAGGATTAAAATGCGGTATTTGGACCAAATATCGTTCAGAATATACTTCGAGAACAGAGTCTTGTCGGGTTTTAAGCTCTATTGTAGGAATTTATATGATCTCCGGCTGCATCTGCTGTACAATTGATATGTTCGCTCCTAAGTCGAGGTAGGTAACAGATAAAAGCTGATATATGAGCAGGTAAGGACAAAGAATAAATATCTCGATCTGACCCCACTCGCTACATCCACTTAGACCTGTTCCAGTATCCAGCTTAATTCAATTATTCCAATGATCGTATTCGATCGGTTCTTGATGATGATAGAACGTATCAGACACAATAATTGACAGGCTTAAGAAATAATCGAACTCAGAAAGCGAATTAACAAAACTGAAATGTATTATAATAAAATATGTAATCATACAGTGCAGGTTCAGAATTTTATTCACAGGTTGATAATAATTTAGCATTAATAGAATAGTTAAAAATTTTCTTGTGCTTGCATGATACCATGCGTGATTCAACAGAATTTTACAATTGATAAAATTGAACAGTTTTGAAAAAAAATAGTGAAAAAATGAATTATAAAATATTTTAAAGTTGCTCGGGGTCGTGGTTCAGGCAGCGGAGGATAGTTAATCAACTACAAATTCTTATAAATTTAATATGAATAAATTCTAGACTCTTAAATGCTAAAGCGCTTGTCGGCGTGGCCAATAATTTAACGAAGAAAAAATTTATGTTTCTGCACTGAAATATTTTTCGAAGCGTAGATTGGGGCCCCTTTTAAAACTTATAACTCACGTGAATTTCCTTGGCGGTCGTGGTTTTCTTCTTTAGATCAAAAAATCGTTTGATCGGCAGCAATCCAGGCTTCGGTTTCAGCACGTGGGGAATTTTAATTTAATATCTCCTTCACCGAATTAATTAAGGGATAATTTACTTTAAGCTTTTAAATTTATCGATTGATGAAAACAGAAATTTACAAATAACAAATAGATTGGCCTAAAATATCGGCTCACAAATAGAACATTTAAAAATCGAACAAGAAATTTTACAAATAGGTCTTGGTAACTATGAAAAGAGATCTGACCGGTGAGAATTTCAAAAGGGAAGTGCTGTCTTTCTCTAAGCTTCTTGGCTAGACCTTTCTTCTCAGAATCTCGATGTAATAATTTGCATAAAAATTTGCCATTGGTAGAACGCTTGTGACGTAGACATGACGTCAGTGGCAAGCAGTAGAATATAATTCCTTTAATTACAATAATAATTTGATTTAGGTAATTCTTAAAACTGCTTAATCTTCTAGACATAGTTTCTCTCATACAATGTACATGTGCTAGCGTAAATGATAAGGCAGGGTTGTTGTCTGATAATAGATTAACATGTGTTGCTTTCAAATGATTACCTTCTTGGTGCTATTTCTATGCGCTATGATTGGCTTAGGCTTGCCAAAGAGATTTAATTACCATGTGGTTTAGTTGAATTAAATCATTAATAAATTAATATTCTTATACAATTTTTATTAGGTTTGAGACTGTTATAATTAATTTCTGCCGTTTTATCAATAATATAATTTCATGCTATGACCTAGTTAGTTACAATAAGACCTGACATATAATATAATTTCTTAAATAATAAATAATTTCAACGATAATATATACATTTTATTTTTTTTTTTATTGAAATTCTTGGTCCTTCATTGATAGTTTTATAATTTTTAGAGATGGTATTATATCTTACGTGAAGCCAGCATGACATTTGACAATACTTTGAATCAGTCAGCTGCGTTCGAACTGTTTTGAAAACATCTGATCGATAGTAAACAAAGTGTAACCTCAAAATCAGTAAGCGATTCATAAACAATTTGTGCTTTATTTGCAAAATGATTATAATTTTATTGAATAATTTTCCTAGAAAATATTCGGTACAGAACGGTACTCTTATCTAATATGCAGTTACTGATAAGTAGGCTTTATCGCTCGGTCGCTAACTATTCCTTTAGCAAATTCTTTCATTTTAAAAGGTAATCACAATTTTTCTCTCTTCTCATGAGATCTATTTGAAAGATTCATCACACAAAAGCCCCAGGATATTTTAAATAGGTAATTGGGAGACGAGTCGAAACAATGACTATTTGAAAAATCCGATATTGTGATGAATACATCATTTCATCTCCTTACTTCTACGAAAACTCACACTTAACACTAAAAACAATATATCGTGCACTTTTGGCTACGAGAAAATAAATAATTGATTGTTCCTTCCATTGGATACAATCGAAATACAATAATTAATGAGGTCTCTTGGATCCTTCATTAAAACAACTCCACAACTTCCATTCACGGGTGGCTTATGAGCAGACCCATAACTATAACAAATATACAAAATTTCACATATTATCCTCTTAAGATTCGAACAGTATTTGCGACAAATATAGATTTTCATCATTTTTCATAGTTGTTACAGGTTTCGACTCTTTATTCTGGCTTTTACATAATTGGGTGAGAGTGTGATTTTACTTCGGTGACTTGACAATCGTCTACCGTTTGACTTGAGCAATTCTTATTGCGCTTAGTACGTTGTGTACAAACAGGGTTACACTTGAAATGGTTTTCTTGA